>NC_143562.1:37822500-38122500 GCF_054136105.1 Typopeltis vanoorti
GACACACTCTTTAAATTTAACAAAATCGTATGTTTCAATTCACTCAGACCGCTTAAGTGAGGCTTACTTTCTAAGATCGGAAGTTTAAAATGTAAATGTGATGCATTCTCTTCGTTTAGAACAATTGTCCGGAGCGTGGACACATCTCACAGTCATTACTGTGAAGCACCGCCCTCAGAACAGATAAGAGATTTAGACAATTCATTTTTAACCCCTGGTTATTTTTCTTTCTCGTTATGTTAATTAAATAAAAAATATAAAAAATTGCGGTTCCTTCCTTTTAAATGGCCTTGACTTATTCCAGATTTGTTGCTCAAAACCATTCTTTAGATTTATAGCAAGAGAAACGTAACATGTACTAATAATCCTCAAAGGTAGCATGAAACATATCTCAGGATGCACACACACACACACACACACAGTACCAAAGTACATTATTTCTGCATGTATCTCTGGTGTCAAATCACGACAAAACTATCGTGGCACTCGAGTAATGAAGGAGGACAACCATTCCTGTTTTAACATGTTAATTCCTATCGAAACTTGTTTTGTGGCGAGTTAAATGGTTATTGAGCTAAGAGATGATACAGGATGTTGTTACTATTTGTATTAAACATTAAAATAATTTATTTTGTGCTTTTGATTTAGTAGAATTGAAATTATCGAAGTTATGAGGTCAAGTGTATCATGTCTTTTCTGACTGCTGTGTTCTCTGGCCGGTTTGCATTTCCGAATGACAAATCTGAGTTTCTTGAAAAACTCGTCCTTTTCTACATGAAAGTTTTATTGGGCATTCGTGGTGTAATCGTTAGGGTCCATATCTCTCACTCGGAACGACAGGTGCTCAAAAAAAATTTTTTTTTTATCTTTTTCAATTCATGCTGAGCTAACCATCAATGTTTTCACACAAAATCTTAGATTTTATTCCCAAAGTATAGATAACCTCTTCACAACATGTATAAGTGATTACCAACTCATTTCCTAAATTCAGCTAGAAGTTTGCATATAACTATAACGTAGTGTTGCCACAGATTAATTATAGGATATGTATTTTATATAAAAATTAGTGAATGGAATTTTTGCTGGATAAAAACTTAACGGCTAAATTAATATCACATTAAAGTACTGAAACAAAAGTTGTAACCCTTGGCTGACTTTCTCATTCTAATTTTTTGTCTTTTATTATAAAGAGAATACAACACTTATACAACTGTTGTCGTGGGCTGCAGAATAATAACCTATATATAACTCTGACACACGAGTGGCCACACTAGGCTTATAGCAAAAAATGCCGTGTGTTGGCTGAGTAGGTGAACTTAAGTTAGTAGTTGAAGTGAAGCGGTATTAGAAGTATCATGTATAATCGTGAAAATTAACTGGTAACTTACTACTAAAGAAGATGGTAAGATAGCTGGACTTATATAACGATGAATGTGTGCCTGTGTGTTCACAATACAGGTAAATACAACACTACTGATTAGTGCATGATACTTGTACGGTTCCTCTGTACATTATATATATATATGTATGTATGTATTTTTTTGTTGTTGTTGTTTTATAAAAGTTATTGGAATTCGTCACTGTTACTATAAGCAAATGTACAAAAGCAAGCAGACATCATCTTTTCCCCCAAGGCATCAGTCCTCCTGGGGTAATTGAGTGCTCACATATGACTGGAGGTATCCTCCCCTTTGCCGATCCTCTCAGTATCCACCAGCGAACCATGACGGAAGAGAAAAGGTAATAAAGAGCATGCCATAGTGACAAATGACACTTACCTGTCCTATCTACATAATTAGGGACTGTATAGAGAGGTGAAACACAGATGACCAGAAACTACATGCATGCTCCCCTAGTCATGACACTACTGACCCCTCGCGGTCATAGGCAGTGTATTCCAAACGCACCTGCATCCTTCCGATCGCCCAGAACGTTTCCATGTATCATCTTCGGCAATGTGCACGACTTTTTCCAAAACAGCGCAGCAAGCTAGCGGCATAACCATCTGTAGTACGACGGAAGGGAATGACATAAGATGAATCACTAGCGCTGTCATCTGTACAAATTATCCCTGTAATTTGGGAAAATCAGCCGTGCCCTGACGACGACTACCCAAGAAGGATGAGCACGCACGTGTTTTGTGGGGAGATGAAAAACATTTCGCCAGCCCTTAATGATGTCCGTAATTCGCTTGCGTTCTCCACTTCATTTCCACACCCCAAGGAAGAAAGTGGACATTCTCATCAATGTAAATTAACACTTCGGTTCTTAAAGGATATTCTAAGAGTGTTTCTTTTTTCTTTTTTTGTGGGAGGTTAGAATATATCTTTAATTTCATTTTATAGTGTCAGTCATACTGTTTTTTAAAAAGTTTCAATTTAATTCGCTTAGTTTCTCTCAAAAATTTCATTTTTCTTGTCCACAAGACGGCATCTAGTTTTAAAAAAAATGAAGTAATTTTTTGTGTCATTTATCACTTAACCAAAATCAGCGGAACTACGCTTAACATTGCAGTTAGGCTTAAGTGCATAGAAGCTATTGTACTCCAGCAACACCTGCGAAACACCAATCATTACATAGTATTAAAAATCACTATGTCTATTTCATTTTACCGGAAAAAAAAAGAAGAAAAAAAAAACAGTTTTTTTTTCCTTCTTTTTGATTATGACTATCCATCCAATAAGTAGTAGTTGAACTTGTTCAGGTGTACCATTTTAGTAACATCTATTGGGGGGGGGGGGGGACGCATTATCCAGTAAAAGAAAATGAAATCGTTAAAATACACAAGACATCTGGCACACACCTTCATCTTTTTTATTTCTAGAAAAAAAAGCAAACAAAAAAAGATAAGCAGGCGTCCAATTTTTACGATCCCTTAACCTGTCTTCCCTTGTTGTAAATCCTGCATTGTTTTCCACCTAAAAAGGAGGAGGCAACAATTAACGGACGTAATGTTGACTATCAGGAGGGACTACTGGCATCTCCAGCTCTCCTTTAATGCTTGTCTACGCGACCAGAAATTTGTCTGTGATAATAGGGCGTTAGTCTTACAGATAATAGGGTTTTAGTGGTTATGGCTGTCGATGGTTCCACTGGCTGGAGTGCCACACCCGACTGTCAGGTTCGGCAGTCGCCTCAGGTGTCGTCTCATGAGGTGTACATCAAATTCACGTGACCAGTTTATTATTGAGAGATGTGGGCACGGCAAAAGAAAGGTTACAGAGCAAGGGGGATAGTAAAATTCTTGGTTTTCATTAATATGAAGACCGAAAAAACAATTGTAGTGTTGGTAAAAATAAAAATAAAAAATCCTTACAAAGCCAGTTTCTGTGGTCTATTAATTTTTTTCTTCACTGCACAAATTATTTGTATAAATTTCTAATCTCCCTTTGGACAAACAGTACTTTGCATTCTTTTGCCAGTTTTGTAAAAACGCAACTTAACAACCGAAAAAAAATTTGGATATTTCTTACAGGGTCATTATTAGATGCATTAACTGAAGTGCTTCTAATGTATTTATAATTATAAACATATGATTATAGTAAAAATAGATGTTCGCTTTGATATTTATAATAGTAATATATCCATTTAGAATAAGGCTATATCAATACATTAAGATGATAAAATTCGTTTCATGTCTTTAGTCCTTTATTATAGAATTATAGATATGACTATATTCCCATCTCTTGTCTTTTTTTTTTAGAAATTAAGTCAAAAATAATCTGCTGTCTTCTGCCGATATATATATTTTTAAAATATGCAGTTTGCTTCACGCTACCTTGTGCGAAGTTAATTATAAAAATCTGAAATAAATTTATTCCGGAAATGAAATATTCTAAACGAACTGTGACGTCACTTCCGGATACTTATAAACCCGTTATTTACAACGAGAGAAAGAAGGGAAAAAAAAAGAAAGAAATAAAGTGAGAACTGGGCTTCTATGATTTGAATTAATAACCATGGCCCGGCATGCCTAGCTATTGCCTAATGTTTTCGCTAAGTCTGATGGCTCAACCGTGCAAAACGCTAGCATCTTTTCCATCGTGATGATAAGACGAAAGAAACGTGACAGCGGTGTGAAGTTGCCGGCCCTGACCGAAGAGCAAGGAGATCACGCAGCGCGTGAGATGATGGAAGGGGGGAAGGAAACACTGTGTGTTGTTCTTCCGCACGTTTGTGCTCAAGGCTGTAGAAAAGAATCGGTGCAGTGGTTTTGTAGTGCGTTCCTCGTTAGTCTTTAATGAAGTTTCAGAACACCCCCTTCGATATCGTAGACAAAGATCCCCAAATACTCATATGTAGCATTGTGAAGCAGTTTGGAAAGCTGGCTCTTCCATTAGGTGTGTGTGTGGGGGGGGGGGAGCATACGTAATTATTCTTCTAGATGCTAGTCTTTATATTCCTCATTCACGTTTGGTGCTGAAAATTTTGCCCTATATATTTAGTGTTGGCTGTGGTGTGATAGCGCAGAGAGTAAAAAAAAAAAAAGCTCACAAAAGCTCCAGAAAGACCACATTGTGCTCCACAGTGACGCTTATGGAAGTAGCGTTATTAGTATGTGATGTGACTGTTTTATGCTGTTTGCCATAGACCACTAATGGGATATGGAATCTTAAACGCTAAGGCCGATCTTTCAAACCTACACTGGTGGAATCTTTTGAGAGCGATCCTGCGTTCATCAGCATGACAAGTAACGAAACAGCACTTTAATCTGATATTTTTTAAAATTCATAAAATGATTCGAAGAAAATAACTAGGGAGTCTTCCCAAAGTGACGACGTTGTCGAACACATGTTTCGATGTGTAAGAAAAACAACGAAAGAAATTGAGATTGTGCGTAATTCATCGCACAGTGTTCTCAACATGAAATGTGAAAAATAAATTCAGAAGCAACATAATTTTGATCATATCATTAAATTAGTTTCGGCTATAATTGGTAGCAATATCGCAATGCTCACTGTTGTTATAATGACATCAATTTCAGTTTAATGCGCACGTTATTCGCCTCTTGTTAGGATTTGATTAAAATTGCTTAAAGTTCTAATTCTTTTCGATGTTTTTCACAGTAAAATTAAGAATTTTGAATTATCTCTTTGGAATCGGAACCGTATCACTCACTGATATTTTTTAATTTTTTTTTAAATATAAATATGTACTTCGTATTTTTGAAGTAATTTAATTCTTATCTAGTAACGTTTATTGACTATTAGGAATGAAAATGTGTCAAAAACAGCGAGAAGAAACAATACTGATGAGTCTGTGAATATGAAGAGGAAAGGAACGAGGGTTGCGATTACGGAGAAAATAAGAAAATAACATAGAAAACATTGATGGTTGTTAGTTCGTGTAAAGCACTCTCAATTATTGTATTGTTATCTTATTCTTAAAACATAGAATAAAGCTTGGAATATATTTCAGTTACATCTTACGTGTTGCGCACGTAACAAAATTTAAACCGATTATGTGTCTCATCCGCCCGCCTCACACTTTTCTCTCTTGCGATTAAGATATAAAACGTTTCCTACAGCTGTCGCTTAACTTCTTATAGTGTGCAATCTTGAGAAAATTCGAGGAAATTGCAACCGTTGATCCCCTGTTACCGACCTTTCTCATTTGATTACGGATAACAGGTGTGGCAACAAGCCCATAATTATTATCGTCCTTGACTCCTGTAGATTATATTTGCGGCGAAATTGACGGCAGATGGGGGGGGGGGGATTTCTCTAAAACGGTTTAGCAGAGAAACAGTATAGAACAGTTTCCTTCTTCGCTGCTGGTGCAGACAAACCATCCTGTACTGCAAGTACTGGTAGCCAAGAATATAGAAGATGAATATCATTGGTCAGTGTTGTTTGTATCTCGCCATAACTTGGCGTTTCCTAATCGCATTTTTCATATCTTTATCGTATATAATTCATGATAATGCTACTTCGTCGTTTTAATCGGTTAATATATTTTTAAAACCTCCTTTCAGCGAAACACATTCTCATCAAATATCAGCTGCATTACTTCAATCTCACTGAAGAATCCCATCTTAGCTAATCTTTCTATATAGATGATATGTTAATTCGATGTGTCAGATTACATGAATGCGCCATGCTTTGTACAATCGCTGACAGAACCGGTCAAAAACGGCGGTTTTCCAGCACATGTTGCTGTAATGAAGGCAGTATAATAGGTATTTAATTACATTGTACCATAGTGCTGATTAAAATGACTAATACAAGTCTATAGGGCGTTTCCATTTTAATGAGTGTTACTGCTGGTTGTCATTGTAGATGCTAATGCAACTTTTATGAATGAGTCTGCAAATTATCATTTATATATAAATAAATATAAATGATACATAATAACATTATTATAATCTACGCCCCCCCCCTCTCAATCTGCGTCTGTATTGCTTGACGTTCCATACATATTTACCCCAAATACGCTTAAAACTAACCAAATTCTCAGATTGCAAAGAATCTGTTTTGTCCTTTGTCAGTTCATTCTGAAGTGAATAGGGTTGATTACATTGTTTGTAATCTAAAATAGTAATGTTTGTAATAGTAAAATAACACATGATTTAAATAAAACATAATTTCATTAACGACAACATAATAAACGTAATAAATTACAGGTAGTACGCATGAGTAATTATGTGTAAATCTATTAATTTTTATGTTAAACTAATAAATAAAGAATAAAAATAAAATAGAATATTGCTGTTTTGCTTGTTGATGAATCCATAAATCCCATTTTCAGTCCGGTGCATGTTTTTTCGAAAACAGGTTAATAAATTGCGTAACATGTTTTCCAAAATTTAGACTCCCCCCCCCTCCCTTTGTCACAACTATACAAACTTAATCGCTCTGCTCTGAACTAAAATTCTTCGTAAAGAAGTGAATAATTCTAGTATCTTTGCTTCATAATATATTCCTTTGTAATTGTTATTGAATAATTATGTATATACAATATATATCAATGTCATTAAACTGCATAAGAAAAGTGAAAATTTCCTTCTAAATAGGACAGCAATAACAATGGTAGATACAATCTCTTCTGACAAGTTTGTGACAAACTGAATTGGAAAAAGAAAATAAACAGAAAGATTCTGACTCATCTGTGTTTTGCTAGCATCTCGATCTTCTGCATTAGCTAGCTAGTGTCCAATCAAATTCGACTAAAATAAATTTAAACAAAAGTAATGATGAATGACAATTTAACACGATAAACAATAATATTAGAAGATAGAGAAATGGAGAAAGTAGATTCATAGGTTTATATGGAACAAATCATAAAAATCCAAGTTGGGCAAATAGAAAATTAAAAGAATGATTACAACTAGGTTGGATGGTTTTGGGGAGGATGAAGAAACAAGATATCCTTCCATTTAATAAAATCCAGAGCAGGTGTACAGAACATCATCAAACGTATTATGCATTCAAGATGCAGATGGACTAAGAGTACATTGCATCGTATAATCACACAAGGTGGTCTGAATTATTAACAGAATGGAGACCAGTGGATGACAGTAAGCAAAGGGGAAGACCAAGAAAAAGATGGCAAGATAAAATTGGTAGTATTGCCAGAACGTAATGGATGAAAAAAGTTGAAATAGAGAAACTGTGAGAGACCTTCTTCCAACAATGATCAGATCCAGGTTGAAAAAGAAGGTTGACCATCCATAGAGAATTTAAACAGAAAATGAATACAAGATATCGGGAAAGTAACATCACATTCACGTCATAGTGCATCAAAGCTACAGGTTCATTCGACATCTTAATTTTTCATTAACTGTTATCATTTCTTGACTTGTCGCGATATGTGTGCACTTAATTTCTTGGACTTGATTTTAGAAAATGAATATCTGACAGCAGTCCGCATCACAATAACGTGTCCTACGGTCCTATGTTTACTAAAAAAAGTTATTGTATGCAAGTATTTATTTCTGTGTGTTTTCTGTAAGTATGTTTCTTTGTTTCTTTATCAAACTTATATTCAAATATTTGTGCAGTGTCAATCACACCGTTTTAGAGAACGAAATATAGCGTTCTAGATTTAAAACTTTCAATCGAATTCCGATCCGAATACTTAAACTTGAAAAGTTTTAAAGGGGAAACTTTTAAAAGAGCTAATAATAGAGTTTTTTATTATTAGCATATTCTTAGACTCGCATCGCCTTATTGCACCACAAACCTACAAAGCTACAACTCCCTCCTCCCACTTAAATATTATACACCGTGTCATTCCATGTGAAATTATCAAATTAAAAAATTAAATTGAAGACTGCATAATTTTGTATTTTGATGAAAGTGAGTTAGTTGGTTGCCCTGTCCTTTTTTTACATGGAAGAAAATATTTTTGATGGCATTCGGCCATTTATTCGGCCGATCCACAAAATGTTTACAATTTTGGAGCGGGTTTAAAATTAACCCCAGCTTATTCCCAGATTATCCAATTTCTAATTTTAACGTCCTTTTATTGCTCAAGGTGTGGACGTTTTTATTTCTTATTTGTATTTTCAGACAGACTGATATTTTCAAGATGGCCACTCCTGATTTAGGTAATCTTAGTGCTAGTTGTCTCCATTTTGTACTTGGTCCTAGACTTTGTCTACAAGTCTGATTTGTCTGTGTGTTTTATGTATATAATGGAATATGTTAGGTCAAAAATCACCTTGATTGAAGGGATTCTTTTTTTCTATGAACAAATGCGTCAAGATTAGCGAAAAGTTAAAAACAGCTGAAATCCTAGAAAAATTATGTTGTGCACAAAATAATTTTTTTTTTCATTTTTACGTGAGATACCCGTCAATAGTTAGCTATAAAATAAAATTGGTCCCCTTCTGTTATTTTCATCATATTCAAACGTCTGTCAGCCTTGATAGACTTTTGAAAATGAAAAAAACTGCTTTTTTTTTTTTTTTTTTTTTTTGCATGTGTTACTCATCCACTTATTAAGAGAATTTAGGACCATGAGTGGTGTGTGTAACATGTGGCAATATCAAATGGGAGAATAAAAATAAATGATTGAATTCTTAAAAAAAAAAAGGAAAGAAAAGAAAAGAAATAACACTTATGTACAAGTACACAAAGTGTCAAATGTCTGATCCGAGGAACTCTCACTCTGGAGGAGTAGAGTTCCTCGGAGTGAACTATAAAGTTCACTCCTTCATTTAATTTTCAAAAGAGAATAGCATTTTGATAACTACATTCGTGAAATAATATGGTAAATGAGAGTTATATGACCCGTTTGGTTTTAAAATTGGATATGATAATAATTTAATCAAGGAAAGAGTAGGACATGCACAAGAATTATATAAAACACTAAAATTCTTATGTTCAAACTCGTAAGAATTGTCGAGAAAGTTTGAACATGAGCGCCTATGACTCATTAAACAGAACGTTGTTTTGGAATTACATTTATGAAATTACATTGTCCACATAGCTGAGTTATAGCTATAAATGTAAAAAAAAAAATGTATTTTTAATGTTTTATTCTACTTTCATATTAATGCTAGTGACGTGTCATTTGCTTACTTCGCACCACTCATGAGATCTTGAGTGGGTGTACTAAAATGCTGAAAGATGTAACAAAGGAATATCGGTTTTCTTCATTTTGAAATGCTTCTTAGCTGAAGGGATATAAATAACAGAATGGAGCCAATTTTGCTTTATAGCAACTTATCAAGATTATCTCTATGAAAATTTCATATTTTTATTCGGTACTCCACATAACTTTTTTGAACTTCAAAGTCAGCCATTTTTAATATTTTGCAAATTTTGGGGAAAAATCTTTCTTCTTCTTTTTTTTTTTTTTTTTCAGAGATGAAAGGCTTTAATGGAGGTGATTTGGAGTACACGTACATAAAATACACAAAATATCAAACTCGTGGATTCAACTTTAGGCCTACAAAACAGAGTACAAGAAAAAAAATGGGAACATCTAAAACAGGTGGTCTCCATCTTAAAAAAAAATAGTTTGTCAAGAATGCAAATAAGAAATCAAAATGCACACAACCTGAGAACTAAAATGGATAAAAATCAGAAATTGGACGTCTGGAAATAAGCTGTTCGACAGGGGGGAAAATATTCTATCGCAAGCCTAGGATGTAAAAAAAAAATAATAAAAATAACTCGCTTTCATCAAAATCAAGAATTATGCTCCTTCATCTCGCTAATGATTTCACTTGGAATGACTACCCTTAGTGCTATCGGCAGTTACTCATTGAGATTTTCAAACCGAGAAATTACTCTCATATTTTATTAAGGCATACTTTTAGTGCACTTATTCAAACTCTCTCTCCGCGTCACTTTCAATGAGTATTAAATAAAGTAGTATATATATATATATATATATATATATATATATATATTCTCGCTAATGTGTCCTTTTCTTTAACGTTGTGCTCCGGTTTCTTAATATTTCACTAGTTTGAAGGTTATTTAGTTGGTATATTCAACCTCTCCGGAACATCGAAAACTTTATGTCTTAATCACGTCCATTCATTTTGTTAATACTAATAATAATTTCTGTTTCCTGGTATTTAGGCGCACCGTTAACGGTTAGCTACAGTATATGAGACATCACTGTTCATCTAATTGATCTAGTAATGAGGGAGATTCTCTACGCTATTGTAGCGTCCACTATAACATTAATTAGTTATCTGTCACCTCTATTGTTTAGGTAATTGTAGTGCACTTCCAGAAATGTAATGTTTATTAGACCAGATGATGTCATTGGTAAATTTACGAACCTAAGTAATCTCTGTGGAGCTCTGAAGGATTATCCAGGCTCACCACATCGCATGAATTAAACCCATCCACTTATGAGAGATTGCTGTACGAGTAATAATCTCACTACCTCTCTCTCTCTCTCTCCGATATGGTAAATTGTCTCGATCGTAGCCATTAAAGCGGTTTAGTTGATAGTGCTATAAGTGTGTGTCCAGTCATGTAAGATTCCCAGAGAGTTTCACCTGAAGAAAATTAAATAAATAAAAATCTAGAAAGGGAAAAATTGGAAAAAAAATTGAATTTTGCATATGAACACATAATTTGGCAGATAGGTGCAATAGTACTCGCGTGCACAAATCATTGAAAATCAAAAGCAGCATTCAAATAAATTAGCAGAATAAAAAATACATAAACCATGTCGTTGGAAGTTTTTCGCTTTTCCATTTGATTGCTTTCGGTGGATTATTTAGTGATAACCAGTGACATCATGTTCAGTTGCTATAAATCTGTAAATAAGATGACGAGCCATTTATACAACGTCTCTTTTCTCTCTCTCTCTCTCTCTCTCTTTGAGTATGTGTGACTAGCAAATATTGTAGAATCATTCAAGGAATTTATTTTATTTTATTTGTTTGTTATTTTTTTCTGGAAAACAAATGGGTCATCAGATATCAATCACAATATTAGAGACCATGCGAGTGTGACTGTTGTTCAGTAGTGGAGACTGAAATCATCTGTACTTTTCTCCAGATTCTATTAATAAGCACAAGGTTGCAGTGTATGGATTTTACTACAATCTTGAAAAACGTTTTTCTTCAGAAATCTGTCTTGGACCATGATATTGCTCTTCTAGTGTGTGTGTGTGTGTGTGTGTGTGTGTGTGTGTGTGTGTGTGTGTGTGTGTGTGTGTGTGTGTGTGTGTGTGTGTGTGTGTGTGTGTGTGTGTTAAAAGTTTTAGCAGCATTATTTGGAGCTCATTGATATTCTGTTCAATTATGGGCCGAGTTATTTCGAATGGTGTTGATTAACAAATATGGAGAAAAAATTCAATATTCAAAAGGTTTTTATGATGATAAGTGACGATAAAAACTGACGCAAATTAATCATGTTGAAATTAATAATGGCAAGCATCCGATATACTGGCAGCCAGTTAGTATTATAAGAGAAATAATGTTCTAACCGTTGAAATCTGTTTATTTCATATCAGATAAATTTAGTTGACTGTTTAGGGATAGTATTTCTTTCCTTTTCTTATCATTGTTGAAGCAACGTTAAATTATCCAAAAATTTTCAGGTTGAATAAAATAAATATTTTCTATAGTGGTATTTTTATTGCGTGAATTTTCTACTGTAGAAAATGCAAGTGTGATATTTCGGAGATGCTGTTTTTACCTACGTCCCCATCTCTGGTTTATTGTGTGATTTGTGAGCATAGATGAATGTTATTATTTCGTTATAGAAACAGTTCTCATGATCCAATATAAAATTTTCTTTCATTTTATATTTAACATAAATTTCAGATCCCTTAATTCTCTCTCTCTCTCTCTCTCTCTCTTTCTCTCTAACTGATGTATTTATAAATTTAGTGCATTGTTTTAAACCAGGCGGTGCTCTCATCGCCATGTCAGCTTACAAATTGTAACCTACAGTAGTATTTAAATTACTTCTGAATATATTGATGGAGGAGCAAAGATTGTATTTTTTAGATTTAGTAATGAACAGTGTCTAAAACGTTAAACTTGCCATTCAGAAATGCTTTGCCCTGAGTTAAATATCTGAAATATCAAAATTCAGCCTTTGACGTATAAGAAAATATTCTTATTATAACAGACAATGAATAACACAAACTATTTTATTTTATTTTATTTCATAATAACTATATAAGTACAAGGTCATGTTATAGGTCACTTTAAACATAAAGTTAGTGACGTCATCACGGAAAATTCTTCCAAACCTCTGTGCAGCAGCCAACATGGATATTGCACGATGCAATCATCCTACAGAGAGAGAGAAAAAAAATAATAAATAAATAAATGAATAAATCCAACAACACATCTTGCTGTAATATCGATCTTGCACTTTTCGTTGCTCGGCTACCTTAAATAAAATGTTTACCGAATGCAATATATCCGCAAGTGGGCTACATTTGGGCGAGGATATCTCTCATGTGTCCCCAGGCCTAGCAACAAGATGGGCCTTCGACGTGAGCTGTTTCCTTAGAAGTTCGTCAGTAAACACATCACGCGTTTCCGCAAAAGTCGTACACCGCTCTGTATTCTGGAGTTGTGGTGACTGGCCTACAGATCCTGTCTGCAGGGTAAGGTACTGGCACGTGGTCTAACGCTGCTTATCCCTTGACCCCTTCTGCTTCAATAAACCCTTTAATCACTATTAATGGTGGGAATGTGTAAGGTGCGGTATTTTATCGTACTAGATGAAATCTTGATCTCATCATAGCCTTCCCTTTCCTCTTAGTCTTTTCCATCAGTTGCTAGTGAATGGAAAAATTTAATTATATATTTGAAAACTACCATTGTTGATATCATATATAATTAGGTTATTCGATCTTTATATATTAAATAGGAACGTTAAAATAAAAAAAATTATCGCTAACACTGTCTAATGATTTTGTGTCGAGATTACAGAAATGAGGATTACTGTTATGCAGCTACACTTGACCAAACGACCCATTCTAATAGTTTTATCTTTCCCTATTGAAAACCTCTGTCAGTCGAATGTAAAATTACAGACGATTAAAGTGCTAACAATGAGAGTTAAGCAAAGATAAGTAATACGGAAATTAATACAGTTACAACAGAAATTCTAAAACATTGTGATACCTCCATTCCCTAAAACAAAATGTGAATTTAATGCAATCTTTCTTGTGGTCGCTTTGTCTTCTTTTCTCCTTGGAAGTAGACAGAAGCTAAATAAAAACCAAAACTGAATAAAATGTTAATTGACTCCATTCAAATATTTGTATTCAGATTAAATGAAAAAGAAAAAAAACTGTAAGTGTTCGCCGTGAAACGTCATAATTTAATATTTTGAGCAATTTAAGGAGCTTAAGATCCTCTTTTCAGCTAATCTAAAAAAAAAAAAAAACGTTGAGAGTGAGTACAATTCGAAAACTACAGTCTTGCAATATGGAATAAGTCGTAAAAAGTCTTCAGTGTCGTATTGGTTGAGCCAATGAGTCGAAAGAAGGTCTCCATTAGGAATATGTGAGCTTTTCTTCTGCATGCACAGCATTTAAATATTTAATCCCTCTTCACTAGATACAGAACAAAACTTTTTAAAGTGTTTAACATTGTGTCACGATCTAAAAGTCTTCAACAGTAAATAATCTTGGAACAGTAGTGAATAACAGAAGAATGAAACTTTCCCGAGAAACATCGTAGAAAATAGCGCTCGTAGAGAATTCAACACAAGATTTTAGTTACCTGCTGAAGGAGTTAATTGATATCACTCTTTGCAAGAATAATTCGCAACGCGATTTCTTTTCATTTAAATCTATAATTTAAATTAAAGCGATGTTACCTATAAGATGCAATGATTTCTTGAAGACATATCTAAGATTTGGCTATCTGGTATGAGTTTCCACATACGCTTACTGATTCTATACAAAAAGAACTGTCTATCTAATTAATGCTGCTGATTGCAGGCCCAACTGTAGTCAACAGCATTAGTCGTTTCTTTAACGGCTAAGGACATCCATTACTGAACGACCAGAGAAGTGACACACGTGGAACTAGTTGATTTACCAGGCACAATAATGATGCACCAAACTAGTTGATTTACCAGACAATCTTGACTGCATATTCTGTGCAACAATTTTTGACAAAAGAACAATATGGCTGTGATTCCTTACTTCTTCATGATGCCTTTTGTGCCACGCAGTCTGAAACTGCAATTTAGGGGTCGGAGATCCGGGAACGTTTCAGAGATCAAGACCACATTTTCAGCAGTTATGATAGGAAAGAAAAACTTCTAGTGGTATTTCTAACAAATGACAGAAAGTAGGACTCGATGCGTAAATTCCCAAGGAGGCTACTTTGAAGACAACAACAATAATCTATAAGTAAATTAAACTGCGGACTTCATTTATAATTAAGACTGCAACTTATTTTTGAGACAGTTGGAAATTTTGGATAGTAGTACTGTTCTCTTCAAATATAAGACTCATTCTCTAGTGGCCCATATTTACTTTTAAACTCAATTTGCTGAACAAAAATAGAAATGAATCGATCGAGGAAGAGAGAAAATTAGTATTTGGTCGCAATTATGGCCGACGCAACGAAGGCTACGAAGCAATTGTATTATGTGTGTGAAGTGCGTGTATTCTTCGGCCATTTCGTTTGTTTTGCGGAATGAAATTCCTTTCCACTTCCACATAAGGAGGAACAATTTTTTTTCAGTAAAAGCCACCGTAATTGTTAGATAAGAGAAGAAGGATTTTTTTAAAAAAATAAAAAGGAAAAGATAAAGAGGGCGATGAAAACAAAAAAGAAATTCATATGGAGAGAGAGAGAGAGATGAAGACAAAAAGAGAAGATGGACAGAGAGAGAGAGAGAGAGAATAAAGATAGAAAAGAAATAAGAAATAACAGATGGATAAAATTATGGCGGAAAACGTGCGAGTTCAGTCACTTCTTAAAACAGGTAGCGACTTCCCTGCCATACCCAATAAATCTTCGCTGTTTATAGCGATTAGAGACAATTTTTCTCATAATAAGTGCGTCACGCTTAAGTAAGGCAAGCGCAAATTAAAAATTAAGTCAATGTATGCGGTTCCGAAAGGCGAGCAAGTAATCGTACTTACAACGTAGTTCCAGATAGGATCAGGATAATAGGTTGGATGATGCACGTTTACATATCAGGGCATCCCTTGTCAGCGTGAAGTGTGGCTTCCATCCGGGTCAGATTGCTCGCTGCGATAGCCAGCAACTAACAATTTAATCTCATGAATAGATAGGTTGATTATCATAAGTGGATCCATGGAGTTCGTCCTGTTGATTAACAACGACCTCTGTCGGTGTTTGTAACCTCTACTTGTTTTTAAAGAGGAAGTATATTCTTAAGAACTGGGCGATAATTATAAAATATGGACACTAATAACAGAAGGAACTTGCACATCAGTGTAACCGGTCACACAAAATATATGGACACTAATAATAAAAATAAACTGGCACACCATAACTGGTTATTATGGAACCAAATTTTATAAACTATAATAAAAATATGAGGAAGAGAAACAAAACTCATAATAACAGGAGCATATTACTAAAAATAAACTCGCCAAAAGGAAAGAATTAATTTTATTTTATAGTAACTGATAATTATTTACTATAATAAATAACTATCGGTTTATAAATATAATTAATATCGGTAGAATTAAATCTGTCAGATGAACATACGATAAGTTACTATAGCAACAGAAAACACGACTTTCTGTTAATAGAATTAAACATGCCAACAATGGTAATCCGTTACTATAGCAACAGAAATGGACACTAAATAGAAATAAATTATTCTGGACGACTTCTGATTGGCGAACATTACTGAATACCAGATAGGAAACTAAGCATAAGCATTGTCACGTTGACCTGCGAGCAAATGAATGCTATTATATTAAAACGGTGCTAATAAAGTCGTATTAGTATGGTTAAAAATTTTTTTTTCACACTGAATAAATGTACACAGCATTACACATTGTTAATGCATAGAACGTGAAAGATAGTAAAAACATGCCGTGTTTTGAAGCAATACAAACTTTAAAAAAAAGTCCCCGTTTCCATAGTAACGAAAGAAATGTTGAAAGGTATTTAGGAAACTTTTTCTTTGGCAGTTGGCAAGTAAAGACCATTTACCAGGTCTTTAAAGATACCACGCCCACAAGAACACGTTGTTGAAGTGGTCACGAGGAAGAACTATTCCCGAAAGCACCCAGTCATATGTGAGAATAGTGCAGATGTTGCCTGACTCCGGTTTATCTTATAACGCAAAAAGAAACCTGCAAAGCATTCTTATCAAAGATGCGTGATTAAACTTGTGGACTGCCAATACCTTGGCGTTTGATGGGAGACGATGGGACTACTTCTGTACTGCAAAACTTTCATGGAATTATCTGAGAAAAGTTATTGGCAGTTAGAAAGACATCAGAAACATAAAGATGCTACAACACGGATGCAACGATGCTTGAATGAAAATTGATAGTTCATGTTTTGAATGATATCTGATATCTATAATTGTAATTATTAGTATATCTGACTGGCTGTTCGCCATCATGCGCGTCACTGCTTTTTACGGACAGCATGATGTCTCCAATAGATTGGAAGTTCATAAGTAAAAAAAAAACTACTCATGCACTGTCAGACAAAAAAATATCCAAAGGAGTTTTAGGTATCTTTTCGTAATCACCTATTAGATTTGTTTTGTCTGTTACTTTATACGTCTGTATATATCAAAAAAAAAATGTACTCATGCTGGATAGATTTAATGAATGATATTTGGGACCCTAAATAGAATTTGTCGAAGAACCTTGATTTTGTTTTTAATTGAAATATATCAGTGTCAACATTGGATAAAGTAATTCAAAATTATACGCAAATATGTGTTGGAAATAACAATAAATAAGTCTCACGTCAAACCTAAATGGCTCTAAGTTAAGTTGTTGTGATAATGATCTATCTCACTATACAAAAATAATACCATAATTAAAATACACCTTTTTATATTTTCTGGAACAATTTCCATATTTGTTTATTAATTTCAATTATTTTGTTAAAGAAAAAGATATAAAAAAAAGGTATTAGCCAAAGAGAATATTCTTACATATAAAGACAGAAAGTAAAAAAAAAAAAAAGAGAGAAAGAGCTGTGAAACGAATTTGAGAAAACTTTTAGTATTTACAACTAGGATATGACAGTGAAATGATATATTCGAATTATATCGTATTAAATTTACATATGATTATTAAAATATAACTCCAAATATGTGTTCATTGCTGATGAACACATGATGACTGAGAATGAGAAACACACACACACACACACACGCACACACACAGAGAATCATAAACAATTATTATATTCGAATTTTGTGTCTACTCTGAAACAAATCGAAAATTAAACTGTTTATTTCATTTTATTATTCTCTCTCTCTCTCTCTCTCTCTCTCTCTCTCTCTCTCTCATCTATTCTATCTGTCTATCGATCTATATGTAAATATTTCTTAAAGACTGTATTAGTTGATATTCTAAGAAATGTATTCTGCATGTTGAATGCTCTTATAAAGACCAAGGGTTAAGATGTTTCCCGGAATACAAATATCTGTACAAGAGCTAATGATTGAAGCTAACAGCCGGAAGGTTTACCAGAGAAATTAACGAAATAATTATGGTTATTATCCTAAAAATATTTTTTGGAGGGAGAAAAAGAATTTATGCAGAATATGCACTTGGAACTTTTGTGAGATGACGATTTTAACTACAGGAAATAAGAAGTTAGGATAGGAAAGCGTGGTCTTGACAGGAGAAAAAACACATTTAATTATTTAATTTTTAAATAATTTAATTACATTTAATTACGATTTTATTCGTAATTTTGTGTCTGGCGAGTATCATATACGACAAGAAATTATTTAATTACTAGTTTCGTACAACATTTTCGTATGCTCTTTTTAGATTAATTCAAATTAAACTTATTCAAATTTAATTTGAGTAATGACAATTGTTAATTGAGAAATCTCCTTCTGTGAATACCTTTTTTTTTTTTTTAAATCTGAAAAGGAACACGAAAATATTGTACGAAACCAGTAATTAATTAAATAAAGTAATTTCTTGCTAAAAATTTGTACCTGATACTCGCCAAGCACAAAAACATGGATATATCAAGATACGGAAATCTTAACTTGTTTTCCAATTACTGTATAATGTTAAAGGAATGTAAAAAGGAAGTAGTGTGTCCTACAAACACCTTTAAGATTACTTATATGTAGCATTTAATTCGTCACAATATCTTTCTGACTTTGTGAAGTCCTACAAACTTAATATTTGATTACTTCTGTTAAATCAGATTTTTATGCCTTTATGTTTGCAGCTTGTCTTAATGGATCTATCTGAACCTAATTGTTGGTGATTAGCAATGCTATTTTACTTTACTACGAAATAATAATTAAGAACAAGGTGGTTTTCCCATTGGCCTTCCTTGTCCAACAGTATTTTATGTTTGTAGTTATGTAAGTGTTCGTGGGCCCATTTTCCTCTTTGCGGGATGAAAAATCCGAATATCCAGGGGAAAAAACCTGCCACCCACGTATGAGAGCAGGTACTTTACTTTCAGTTGAAAAGCCTTGATAAGGTTATTCGAGAATTAGACCTGATTCAAAACCAAAGAGCATCCTGTATACGAAGAAGGCTCTTCTTTTTGTATATACTTCCATATTTTGATTTCAGACAAACAGAATTTATGCAAAAGCCCGTGCTTTAAAACACTAGCAACACCTGAAACGCCGTCTATCAGAGTTTAAAGAAACGATTCTAAACTAAATGCAAACACCAACAGTAGAAAAATATTTTCCAGTATCTAATCTTTTCAAGAAATGGCAAATTTCTCTTCAAGACAGATTCAAAAAAAGTAAGTGTTACTCATAAAGTGAAATTATGAGCTCAGTCACAGAGGGCGCTGTGATTCTGTTTGTCTGTGGAGGTCGTAAGTATTAGTAAAAGTGACAGCATCAGTGTTCTTAGCAGGCAGTGATGTACTTTGAGGTGGCTGGCTACCTATTTCTGACTTGTCACAAGCGATCTAAAGTCTACTGTCACACCTTTCAACTCACCTGTGATTGGTCGATCGATCTATGATGGGGGGACGGTGGGACAAACAGTCATAATAGCTGCCGGCGCGCGCTCTGTCGCAAGTCCTACAGCAGGTGGTCACGAGGAGTCTTTCGCAGCAATATTAGGAAGGGGGGAATCAAGCTGTGAGAGGGAGAGAAATACTAGCTGCGATTTTCTCCCATTTTGGGGGTGGTTGTAGCAGTCTTCGTGCTACAGAAGTGTTCTCTTGTATTTCCTCCAAAGTGGCGGAACCGAGACCAACTCACGTTCTCCTGCAAACGACAGCAAGTTTGACGCAATAGTAGCGGAAATCAGAGGCCCCACTTACGTGACCCTTCGTCGTCCGGTGTTTGGGCTGAGGAAATGCTACTTTGGGGAATGTAAGGTGGGAGCATCCGTTGCTACGAGGGAGAAGGTGTGGTGTATTAGCAACCGCAATGTATTGTGTGTGTTCTGATACCTTTTTTAAATTTTAGATTCATTTCCGCTGGAAAATCACTGACAGTATGCCAGATTTTATTAGAGTTGCTAACGTCGAAAAAAAGCTAGTAGGCTTTTTTTTTTTTTTTTACATTCAGTGACTAACTAATAGTCCAAATGCTATTTAACTTAACGTTAATCATAATTTCTCAGCCATACTCCGTATTCTTTTCAAGAATCTCTGATCCGTTGATAAACAAGAATTCTTGTTCATTTCGATATATATATATATTCATAGTGTTGCTAAGCAACAGCCGCTATAGGATCAACAATGAACACAGTTGCTTAGCAACTATATTTTAAAATCAATGAATACACGGTTGCTAAGCAACTGGTATTGAACAAGCAAACAATGAACTTATTGCTAAGCAACCCTAAACAATGTATTTAACGCGTAGCAGCAAAGCGAGATGAAGCAAGAGTTTATGTTTGGGACTGTCACCAACAGAGTGACCCAAACAATGCTCGAGAAAGCAGTGTGCTGAAAATGGAGTTATAAAAATTGTTTGTATTACAGGTCTGCAATTTCGTATTCTACGCAAGCTCCTGATACGAAATTCATGAAATTCATTTTAAACAACATAGCTGGTAAGAAATCTCATGATCAAGAATAACAACTACTGTATAAGGTAATAACAAGAGAAGATCGGGGAGGTCCCGAATGATGATTCTTATAGTTACAAACAATATAAAAAATAATAAAAATTAAATAAAAATTAAAAAAACAGAAAAGAAAAGTAAAGACTTCCAAATCCTTACCTGTTTATTGTATCCCAGAACCTCAGGCAAAGGAAAGGAATTCTTAAAGCGTAAGAGACAGAGAAATTCTCTCTCTCTCTCTCTCTCTCTCTCTCACACACACACACGCACACACATACACGCGCGCGCCAGTTGACCTTGTACTCTCGAGGCCCGTTAGGCCTAAAGACCGGTTCGTACAAGAACGTTGCGGTAGCTGGTTGAGGACGATTTTCACAATCAAGCGTCAGTTTGGTTGTGTTTCCGCTGGCGTTACACAGCGAGATGAGACTAGGTTTTTAATAAACCCCAAATTTAAACCCAGCTTGTAGCCCTATGTGACCAATGAAATCTGAGGAATTTTAATCTTAAGGAGGAGCCGACGATAGCAGTTAACAAGCTGATTGGTAGCAAATACGGTGTTATGTAAATGAGGGTCCCTGCAGGAAACTTGATAACTGCTGGATTATGCATGGAAAAGCTGTCTTTTCTCATTGTGTGTCTGCGTGCTGCTTTGCAAACAGTTCACAAAATTAGCGGTGCTTGTGGTCTCTGGTGACGTCAAAGGTTCAAGGGTAATTACCAATTAATGCAACGCGAGCTAGACAGTTGAATAGATTGCCTCACAGGCGTAATGAACTAAGAAAAAAAAAACGGGGGAAAAAGTGCGGAAATATTTTGAAAGATAAAGAAGAATTGTCTTGTATCATCCTCCACTAACTTTCATGATATACTTTCTTTCATAACTCCAAGCGGTTTGGTGCATTCTAAAAGCACCACTTTTTCGGATAATCGGAGTGCGGATAATTGAGTTCGACATATTTACAAATTATCATCCTTCTGACAGAGAAGTCAGAAGTCCATCTAGGGTGATAATGACATGATCTCTACGAATTACTCATTGTGCATCTCTATTACCGCACACTTAGCAGGTTTCGTTTGGGAAGATGAAGGGAAGAGTTGGATAATGCATATATACTGCCCACAAAAGATTTGGAAACCAATAATACATTGGCTTCAGAGCAAGGAAAAGAACCCTGCTCTAAAAATTATAATGGAATTTTTATTGAACTATTTCAGATTTCCAACAATCAGGATGAGTGGTCTCTTACACACACACACACACACACACACACACACACACACACACACACACACACACACACACACACACACACACACACACACACACACACACACACACACACACACACACACACACACACAGGCGATGACGATATTTTATCGCCTAAAAGACATTAACAAAAATCAGTGCGGCAGTGAGATTCAAACCCATAATTTCTAAGGCGAAAAGCTCAAGAACTCTCTACTCTATCACCAGGTCTCTAACAAAGATTTGATGTTTCATTCGTGAGAAAATTACCAAATTACAATTGTAATTGAGCCATGAAACAAAGAAGTCTGTGAACAACACAGCATGGTGCTGAAATCAATTGTAACGGATGACATCGATTCATTATAGCAGTGGTGATTTTTTTTATACCTGATCTTGATTGAAATTCTCCTTCGTGTAATGTTCTCTCTCTCTCTCTCTCTCTCTCTCTCTCTCGTTCTCATTATATATATATATATATATATAAATAACGAAAATATTATAGTGCAGTTCTCTCAAAGAAACGTATACAATATACAATAGCTAAACATTCGAAGTATGACAAACTCAGGAGTTTAAGCAAACCCGATTTGTTTTTCAATTCTTATTCATGTTCTGTTTAAGGCTTCTCTGGTGAAAATATCTTCCAACTTCATTGCATTGTAGTATATGAATTGTATGTCGAATTCATGTAAATAGTAACGCAAGTCCTATGAATAATCGCTACCTTAAACAACACACACACAATGCGACTGTAAGTGAAGTTTGATGGGCAACATTGAGATAGGTTCTTGGGTTGAATCTCATGCATCTTGGATCTCTTTATGATGTTTTGTCTCGCTCTTTATCATAATCCGAAGAGATTAAAGTTTGGACAGGAGTGGCCATGCAGTAGTGATTTTTTTAAAAAATCAAATGTAACACCAACACTTACCATTCGGCAAAGCATCATTATCTAGACGAGTTTATGGCGCCATCCTGATAGTCGGTGTACATGCATAATACAGGTACAGGAAGTGTAGGCTTCCTGCACGTGGTCAATTAGCTATTGAAACATACCAAGAGACACACCATTAGTCTTCCTACACTAACGCAACTGGCCTCGTTTTTTCCCCCTTCATTCACCCCTTCGATGTGCCCGCAACAGCAGGTGCGGTGGGTATGTAGCGGTAGGCGAACGAGTTTACTTGACCTATCGTAGGTGGCTTAAAAGGTCGCCTGAATGGACTAATCGCCTTCTCCATCTGCCTTCGTCTACTGAGGTCATTGATGGAAATAGACGTCTTCTCCTTTCTGGCAGCAGCAGCAGCAGCAACAGTCGATTAAAATGTGTCACTTTGTGTTGTAATACGAACAGGATTCACTTGACTGCGATCACGTCAGTTGATGCAGCCTGCCTTACAGCTGTTACGTGTGTACCATCCGAAATTGGATTTATCTGGGATAATATTTTGCTTTGCTAATATTCTGATCTATCCTAAGTTTAAATATAGGTATATTTCAGTTATCTATGAGTTATTCCGCGCTATTTTAGTATGTCAAAACTCCAATCTGATGTGCTCATCTTATATTTTGATGTATTCGATACCATAATCTTGATTTTCATCTCTGGTCTGTTAGTTCTTTCATACATTAAATAATCTGGATTAACTGATTGCGACGTTGTGATTCTTCATTTATTCGATCATTGTTGTTCAATACTTGATATATGTGAAGTCCTTCCACGTATTTGAAGAATTCGTGACGATTTGTTTTGGAATTCTTTTATGCATTCATTCGACTGTGAATACTTGGGAGGATAAATATACTGTTTAAATTTTTTTATAATTGATTATCTGAACAAGTTTTGTCGTCGCTGGTTGTGTAGTAACGTCTCCTTCAGATCTGAACCAATACAGGCAGAATGGTGGAATGGAAATGACAGAGTAGATGAAGTTTATTAAATTTCATGTGCAGTATTACTGGAGAGGATGGATGAATACTGTATGATAAAACTTCTAGACGCAAGAATTAAGCATTTTTAGTGGAGAACCGTCGTGCATACTGCATGACTGATTACGTGTCTTCAACAATGAAGAAATTATCAAGGTATACCAATCGTTTTTCTGTTTGCGCATCATAAGTTATTGATGCAGCCTGCCTTACAGCCGTTACGTGTTTTTTGTTACATCTTTTTTATTTTTAAGTAACTTTCATTCAACTTCAATGAAATTTGTTCACGAAGCGAAATGACAGTAGAATAAAAGACAGAAGAGTTTCAGACGATATCATAGTTAATAAGTTTCATTTCTTGGCGGTGGTGATCCTTAATATTTGACCATTGCA
This sequence comes from Typopeltis vanoorti, assembly GCF_054136105.1. Lineage (NCBI taxonomy): Eukaryota > Metazoa > Arthropoda > Arachnida > Uropygi > Thelyphonidae > Typopeltis > Typopeltis vanoorti. Next base: position 37,846,718 of record NC_143562.1, read on the forward strand.
CATTAGCTCAGTTGTGTTTGGATCTGACAATAGAATTCTGGCCTAAATGATGATCCCTAAATAAAGGATATTAATCACAAGTGCTCCTTCCCATTTGTATTTGCTGTGGTTATCTCTTATTCTTCTGCATCTGTTTGGTGCAAAGAATAAGAGATAACTACAGTATTGGATAAAAAGGATTATGGACTATAACCCTGAGACCTGACCTTGATGGGATGCAAACAAGTAGAAAGTATTGGGCCTGAACATTCCCGTTAATTAGTTTCCTAATAATAAGAAAGGCCCATTTAAGTTGAGCTTCTGGCTATCATTGGCCGGAATCCCGAATAAAACAGTTGTCGAAACGGGTTAACAGGTGTGGCCAGAAAATGGAACAGTAATGCTAAGCTGAGCTGAAAAAAAGATCACTCCTTATAATTATGTTTGCGTCTGAAGTCTACGCAATTCACCTTTTCTGTTTGTTTGTTTGCTTCAAATTCAAATTCACTCTGGTCTGCTATTGGTAATAGTTTAACTTTGAAATCTTCATCATTAACTCATGAGCGAGTTAAGTAAATAATCATTTGTGACGGCAAGAATTGAAATGTCCAGCAGTATTATTTTCTAACTTTGAAATAAAGCTAGACAATGGGTACACGATTCATTCATCGACTACATTTTATATATAAATCAGTACTCTTCTCCAACCAAGCACTAGAGTACTGATCTTCTAATTTATTTTGATGTGTGTAATTTATATGGAATTTTAGAAGAAACTTCAATTTTTCCAACATCAGAGAAATATACTCTTTAAAATAAAGTTGCTGGTTTTTTATGGTCTCAGTGCCCCTAAACGGAAATACAGAATTTATATATATATATATATATATATATATATATATATATATATATATATAGATTTATATTTTTCATACCACAAATCAAATAACGGCATGTTCCTAATACCACGTGTATGTGTTATTTTTCATGTTGATCAGTAACATCTTCATAATTTTCTTTCCAGATTAAAGAATGTAATTATTATTATATATTAATATATTTACGCTATCCTTGCGTGGAGTTATACAATTCCCTTTGATGTATTCACAGTTAGTTTATAATGCTAATATTTTGACTGCGTGAGGCAATGTGGCTCTGGACTTCTTAAATATAATTCAATTGGTCAATATAAGCAAATTTCAATATTCAATACACTTCTTTAACCATTATGAATTTACTGACCCTAAGAGTTCTTTTTTTTTTTTTTTTTTGTTCATACTACGCAAGTTATTCCGGAAGTTTGGTACAACAGACTTTCTTCTAATATGTCATTTGGAATCCTTACAACAAATTGTCCAGTCTGTTTCAATCGGACTGTTTTCAGGAGCACACGTGTCGACTTATATAATTACAATAACTCCGCTCTTACTGGATGGAATCGAATAAAATTTCGATTTTGGATACTGTCCGTGTGGTTTAATTTTGATTTCAAGCTGCGCATTTTTATTGAAGAAATTCGGTAAAAAGATTCGGAAGTACTAATATACGTTCAAATGAACGGATATAACATTTTGGCACTGTCTGGATGGAATTTTAAATTCAGTATCGCTTCAAATTTTGTTGCAGTCGGGTAGTTACTGTTGCAAAATTAGGCTTTGTTTGCTGTTCTTTCCTGTCATTATGAATATTAAATTTAGAAACATTTAAGTGTTCCATATTTATGTCATTTAGGTTTGCTCCATTTCTCCACGGATCCAAGATAGTTCATTTAACAAGGCGTTAAACGATGAAGAACTTTTCGTCTTTTATAAATATTTATCTCATATTCCGATTTTTCTCTTAATCTGAAAATCTTTCAACTATGAAATATTTCCTTCGAGTACTACATAATGATCTGGCTACAATGTGTTTGAGTGTGACTACTACTCAGGAGAGAAATTCTTTCCCCTTTTCTTATAAAAAATATTTCAACTTTCTGAGCCATTCTAATATCGGAATGCAATCAAAGCTGAAAACAAAGCACCCGATCCAACATAAAATAACTCATGTTTTTGAGAAATAAAGGAAGTTTCATTGGCGAAGTACAACATACAGTTACTGTAATAACAGACCATGGCCACATTATGTTATTTTTTTTTAGGTGTTTCACTTTGCAAGGATGGATGGATGTAGGCAATTTTGCTTATATCCATCCTTGCAAAATTAATGGGTGTATTTATTTATTTAATTTTCCCCCACTCCATCGAATAGTATATTCTGCAGTCTAAGGACTTGATCGCCAGTTAAATTAGGGAATGGAGCAACTTTTTTCTCCCATAAACAGTGTATTTTATATCTGCAGTGTACTGTCATTGTCAACTCAGCATAATGTATATGCATTAATTAAATTCCTGTATCTAATGAAAATTATTTGTCCCGCTGTATTTTATTCATGACTTTGGTTGGAAGTATACGTTATGTTCTGATTATATATATACACGGATGAATGGGTGGGTGATATCACAAAAAAAAAAAGAATACATTAAAGTCACTACCTTAAAAAGGGGGGGGGGATCATCCTCTCTCATTCCACATCATTTCACCTCAGATGCATAATTACAGGTTGAAAAATGCATTAAATACTTGCCTTGTACCTTAGCATTAGTAGCATGCTTAAGCAGGTCTAATGCGTATTGTAGGCTTCATGACAATGCTCAGGTCCGAGTGTACTGGCATTGTTTATCTATGTGGGCGCAGCACTTTAGTGGAGTAATGGTCGTCATGCTGAGGAGACCAAGGCTGCCACAGAGGTGCATGGAGCAGCAATGATCCCAGGTGCATGTGCAAAGTGAAGCGGTTATTTATTCTTCTCACTTATCAAGGTGTTAGGGAAGAGAATCGCAAGAAAAACTACAGCCGTCAAGACCCTCGCTTTCAACCCACGTTCATTAGCCTTCGCCGGCGCAATAAACAACGTTATCTTCCGACGACAACTGTCCAAACAGGTTTGTCTTCCGCTGTCCGCCGATCGCTGCGACCCCTCGGGGACCTCTAGTCCTGTGCTTTATCTTAGGCAGCTTTGGGACCTGTCCTGGTAGAAAAGATATAGACAGGAGGTTGGCGTTGTTTATCACTGAACGTGCGCCGATCACTTCCTTCATGCATATGCTCTTGTACACACTTTCCTTTTTCGCACGCAGCTGCTTTTGCAATGTCAGAAATAAAGAACACCTTCTTTTGTGCATTAATCTTCTAATATATAGAGATCACCAGCATAATTCATGTTATGCTCTAGTGAGCTGTTATACTGTGAACAGACTATATGCGCACTGTATTCAGCGTCGATATCTGTGACGTAGCAGTTACTATTGGAAACAGTTGAAACCGACTAATTTCTTTCACTTTCATTACCGGTCTTATTCTTGTATATTCCTATTATTTATACTCTAAATACGATCATCGCAGAATACCACTTTCTCAAAGGCTGTAAAATAAAGTTATACATAAAGGTGCGAACAACTATGTTCGGTAATGTTGCACTTTATAGGTCAACAACGTCCGTGTGAACTTGTATGGAGTAAACTCTTTACATCACAATACTAACCTTGAAATGCTTCTTCCTTAAGTTCTTCCACCATGTAGGTATCCGGATATAAAATGAGGTCAGAGTCAAACAAAGAAACCAAAAGAGATTTTAGTTTATCATATTTAATCTCGTTTATTTCAATATACAGAATTCACAGTATTTGTCAAGTAATATTTATTACTAGTATAACAATGGGTCACTAAACCTCGCTAATGCTTTGTGTGCAGTTAGTAAACTACACTAGAAAATAACTTGAGCACTCAAGGCCATGTTGTATCACCACAGTACAATAGGTTCTCAGGGCGTGTTCGGGTATATGAGACCAGTCCTATCCTCCAGTGTGCTTCTGACAATAGGATACCGTTGGTTAGACAAAGAGGGTGGAGAAGAAAACACAATCAATCTGATCTTTTGGTTTCATGATCTGGTAAGAATTAGTTCCTGTGACGGAGAATAAAATGCTGACATTACAATTTCATATTCAAAATTATAAATATTCATTTCTTAATTTTAAAGATTAGTTAAGAATAAAACTAATCTGAAACAATTTAATTCCTATTAAGTTCCGAATTGCTACTTATTTTTAGTCTACTTGTAACTTACGTCTTTATGGAAAGAAGTGAGGCATTGAAGAGTATTCCTAAGCCCCGCATGCAGTTGTAATATAGCGTTGGCTGTAACTTCAAATAAGTTCCTTGGAACAGAATAGCGTACAATAAATACAGTTCTATCACAGGATTTCGGCACAAGATTTCCTGTATTGTGTGGAAAACTAGACTACAAGTATGAGTGAGTTTTTAAATACCGGAAAGAGCCGCCAATTGTGATAGATTACCGGTAAGTACCCTTAAATATCCGGATATTTAGGGACGCATCCATGTGTTCATAGGAGCCAGTGTACCGAGAAATTCACTAAGGTGGAGGAAACAGACGTCAAGTCTTTCAGAAGTGAACCAGACAACTTAAAAAGTGAGTGAAGGCGATTATTCAAAGAAGTATATACGTGCACATATATTACCGGACCCACTCAGATCTATTTACTTCGTATATGTAATGTCTACATTCTGAAGCTAGGTAGACTCTTGATTTTAAATATGATTGAAATCGGTGTTCAAATAGATTAGCTAGGATAGCAGGTTCATTAAATTCATCATAAGGGGTGGTTTGATGTTTAATTTTAAACATTAGATTGTTTGCTTTGTTGATTATTCGAGTGTTTTGTTTTAAAAGTTTAGTTTATCACGAGTTCAGCTTGATGGTTTAGGCATGTGCACAGTCTAGTCTGCTTACATACTCTCTCCCTCTCCCTCTCTCTCTCTCTCTCTCACACACACCTGCGTATTCAAATGCGGTTAATATCTTCAGTGAAGCTAAAAGAATGAAGCCCGCACCGACCATTGTCTATGCATGAGTGCCCCCACACTTTCAATTATCTTGGTGCCCCTTACATCGCGTTTCGCTAAATGTGCATTTGTTATGAGCTAGCAATTCACACATGAGCTACTTTTTCTTGCTTCTTAATGACATTTCAGATACAAGGTGTGGAAGATTCTGGTTAGTTCGTGATTAAGATCTTGAGAGTTAAGAATTGTCTAGTTCGGCATGATCGCTCATCGTGCGAGCAGGTCAAAAGTTAATTGGCGAAAAACAAGGCTTCTGTTCTTCTAAAAAAATTGTGGAATCGCATCTGACAACTACAATAATGCGTTTTTGTTAGACAATTATTCTAAAAAAGTGATATCACTATTACGATGTAGGATAGCAAACTTTTGGTGCGGTTAGTAAAGTGATGTAGTGCGAAGATTATTCAAAGACTTCAGATTTTTTATGTAACAAATGTTTCGATCAGCGATCGAAAGAAAAATAAAATTTAACTAAAAATTCTAGTGTATCTTATCAAAAATGCATTAGTATTTTGTGAATGCAAAATAGGCGTGTTTTAAATGTTAGCTTGCCCGTTAACGGATTGAAAAATGAAAGTTTGATGTTGGAAAATTGCTCTTTTGGTATCATTGGACCACTTTTCTTGCCCAGTTAGTAGCGCTCTTTGTTTGAGAAGACACGAGAAACATTTTTAGCGTCTTTTCAGTTAAAGATAAATTAGTCAGTCTCACATATGGAAATGCCTTTAATCTAGGAACGTCGATTTTACCTCCTGTAAAACAGCCAAACCAGCCGGAAAACACACACAACAATCATTCCACTAGTCTGAAATTACGACTGAGGCGTTAGTTCCGCAGCGTTATTCAAAATAATCCAACAGATTTGCTTTCATTTGGAAAGCAAATCCGTTACCTGCTAATCTATATAAATCCTATGATGCAGGCGATCAAGAAAAATAATCAATTTTATAAAAATAAAATAGTCATTGTTATCGCTGACGCTATTGGAATATCTAACTATAAAAGAAATGCATTGGAGATCTGGAAATAGTCGCTCTTGGATTCCAGCAGTGCTAATGCAAAACAAATAGAAACAAGCGAATAAAAGTTGAGAGCTGACACAGACTACTGCTTGGCCTAAATAGTCATAAAAGAAATTGACAAACAATTTCCTTAGCTTAGATATTAATTGAGGACTTGGTCAGCGTATCACTAAAGTGCAGCCAACAAGTGATTGATATTGGTTCGCATGAAATATGGAAATTGACACTGTCAAAATAAAGAAATATGATGGAGGGGGGGAGAGAGGAATAGATAGATGAAAGTATTATCTGTGATGTAGACAGGTAGAGAAAAACGCAATCAGATGGAGAATAAATCTGCGTGATAAATGGATGGACAGAATGCATATGATATCCAAGGCTGGTATATGAAGGTGAAAAAGGATGCTGGAAACCGAAATCCCAGTGTTAGTCGGAGTCCAATCTCCTGTAGCGCGATGGCTTCAAATAAGAGGTGAAAGAAAGAAGGAGGACGCTGGGGTAGGGGAGAGGTTAGTGGCACCGCACGTTCCATCACGGAAGACAGCCTGGTCAGCGCACGTACGTTGGGAGTTGGCGACGATGAAAAGAGGTGTGGGAAGGACGCAAAGATATATTTCATGAAGGCGGGACGACGGCTATTTATTGTGATAAAGTGGGAGTTGCTCTGTAAAAGCTGCCCTTTTCCCCTCTGGTCCCCTCGGTGACACACAGAAGGCTGGTGCGCTACAGTGGAATTGGCCATGTCTACTTTTGCTTGCGCGAGGTGGAGCGGAAAGAGTGCATGTTTGGTATCAGCTCTGACGTCTCATTAACTCCCATAATGCATTGTTACAGACGATCTTGGTTGCCTCATAAACATGCTGTGTGAATGAACGATAGGCGTGCGATATTTGAGGAGGGTATACGTGAGGGAAATACATTGTTAAAGGCTCTGTTAGTGTTCACACAATGCTTTACTCACTGCTGCGAACTCCCCGTTTGTGGGACGCTCAACTCATCAAAGCGAAGTGTAATACACACGTGCGTCATTTCGGCACCCCATTACACTGCATAGTTCACAAGATATTTCCCACAACCGACCTCGGCTTGTATTATGAAGTAACCCACATCTTTATTGGTCAAAAAAGCGGAAGCATTATTGGAATCTAGTGAACACACAGTAATCTTACATTTACTGTAAGATTATTACAGTAAAAAAAAATTACATTAAACTAGTGATCTTACATTTACTTACACTAACTCCCAATACTATCAGAAATTATAATAGTTAAATGTATCCCCCCCCACTCCTAAACTGAGTTCACCTTAATGAAGGAAGATAGATGGATCTACTTCTGACTGCTTAATCTTCATTCTAGTTGGGTGTTCCAAAATAAGAATGGAAAAATCAGAACTTTTTACTTTTAAAACATTATGAAGGTGGGAACATCCAACAACAACAACCAGTCACTTAGATTCACGAAATTTTTTAAATACTATTCTCTATGAATGCTCCTCAAAGAGAACTTACTGTGGTAAAATGATGCTTGGTTGAATTTATAGGCTGCATTATATGTTCAAGTGGTCGAACTCTCCACCCTCTCCTTCCCTTAGCTTTTTTTAACTGAATACTAAGCAAGACTCGTGCGATCTCAGTAATTGAGTAATTAAGGGTGAACTTCGCCGGTCACCACAATCCTCACGTGAAGATCACTAATTCTGCATTAATAGAACCGGTTGGAATTAGGATAAAGCAATTAAGGTTATGGGACTGGTATATTATCACTGTTAATTGTATGTATTCTCGGCAGGTTTGTCCGAGGTAAATATCTCGAGTTTCTTGAAGAAAAAAATACCTTGACACATCCGTCCGTATGAAACCAAATCACTTTAGTCTAAAAGCGCCTTTTTATGCGTCCTTATGAAAAGTTGTAAACGTATAGTACATCGATATCAGTACCATGGGGTGGGCTAATGTAATGAAATTCATCTACCACCTAAAAACTACCTATATAGGTTCCTCGCATCCTAGACGAGATTCAGCTGGAAGACACAAACAGTTATTCTATCGGCCCTTCGCCGTCAAGATACATCACGGGAAGATAGCCGCTCACCTAGCAGTTGCACGGGAAAGACAACTTTGATGAGTGACCGCTACTCCTAAACCTCAAACTTCTGTTTCCTAGCAACTGTAAGGCGATTGTCAAATATACTTAACTAGTGGAGCATAACTTTAGGAAGCTGGAGGTATATTGGAGCCGGTGTTTCAGGTTATCCCCAAACCATTTATTAAAGTCGATCATAGGATCATAGATCTTCTTGAAAAAAAAGTCATTATCTACAATATGTAGTCAATGTTGAAAAAAAGTCTACTCTTCTCCAACCTGTATTGAGACACAGAGAAGCCCATTTTAAATAAAAGAAAAAATTAATATTTAGTGCATCGTGAAGTTTTGAAGAATGAGTGAAGTTATTTTGAGAGATAATGTCTCCAATATTTTTGCTCATAAAGGCCATAAATTGTGTATCACGTTTCTTTCAGAAAAGTGGGTTTATTCGTAGAACATATTCGTCTTTTTTACATTTTATTTGCTTCCATTTGTAGCTCCAATACACCTAAATGTTCAATGCGTTTGGATTAGGTTAGTGTAGCAGCATTTCTGAGAGCAGAAATGAAAGATGCGATTTCCACATTATTGATGTCAGACCATGACGCTATAGGCTATGCCTGCTAATAGTAGATGTAGCCTACAACACTCCATGCTTACTCTTAAACTTGATGGAGACTACGTTGTGTTTTAGGATTGTTTTCATGATAATGCGGTTGCCTTGGAAACTTTATCTGGGCATACAACATAACCACTTGCGTCTATCGAATGTGTTCAACTGTGTAGTGCGACTCATCGCTCTCCCAGTACTCTTGCCACTGTTTCAAGGTCCATTGCGTATCATGTATAAAAAAAAATATAAAAAAAGTCACTGTATCGAATTAGTAGGAGATTCCATCCAAGCACTTGCATAGCCAATCCTTCCCATCTTACGAAGCACCCACGACGACTATTAATATTCTTAATAGCTCTCTACCAGGCTGTGGTGGCTTCATAGTATTATTTCAAATGTTCAGTTTTGTTTTGGTGTCGATTTGAACTGCAAGATGACGAACCGACACGTTTCGCATATCCATTATATCGTCTTTCGAGAATCTTAATATTTTTGACTGTAATCGTTCGCTGTATTGTAAAAATTATTCGGGCTCAAATTTTTAGGAGGTATAAAAGCGACGGATTCCACACTAAACGATTGTAGTTATGGTGGAAATGAGTTATTGTTTTAGAGTTGACAGACTTCGAGGTATTATCTTATCATTGACTGTCATGTTAATCACTGATTAACATGACATGAGGTGTTGCAGCAAAATTAGGAGCATTTAGAATCAACTGTAACCACCTAATTGAAAACATGATAGTGGCAAAACCAAGAAACAGGCAGACCCCATAAAATAACAGAAAGGAATAGGTGCCAAAAAAGAGCTATGCGTTGCTCCTTTCTCTTTCTCAAGTAAGACTTCAGGTTATCTACGCATGTTGAGGTTTGTGTCAGAACTTTACTTACCGAATAGAAAAGCTATTGCTTAAAGAGCCTAAAATCCAATGATATTTCCGATTCCGCTTGTGAAGGGCTCACTACCATCAGAGAGGTGGGAAGAGGAGGGGTTGGAAGAGCAACAAATGACGATACACATTCTTTAGATCTGATAATAGATATTGTGTTATGACTAAGGTACATTGTGATATTATGTCAACTCTCAAGATTATTGTATATTGCCTAAGGTATCGGAGTTCCGTTGAAGTGTGTAGTGACCAGATTTGAGGACGTAGTAATGCAAAGGTTAAATTAGCCAAAACAATTTATGAATCAACTGAGAACTCTCTAATTATGACAGACTGCAAGTGGAACCAGACCAATCTAAAAGTCTGAACTTCAGTTAAGGGACAAACAAAGAGGTTCATCTTCTCTACAGCAGCGAACATTTCAGAAAATACCTGTATGATTTATCAAGATTTCATGGTATTATACAGGGAAGAATGTATGCGAAATTGGCGGCCCGTGAAGTTTTAAGTGGGGATGCTGCCTATACAAAATAATTTAAAAAAAATTATTTTTTTCCTAATCAGGAACCAATTTATTAATAAATAAATCTACAGATTGATTTATTTATTAATACGAATAGCTCGCCTTTACTGAGTAAAGGCGAGCTATTCGTATTTGGAGATTTGTGAAAATGAAGTTCTTGTGTGACACGCAGGTGTGCGAATAGCTATTTTTTTATTTTCAAAGTAGTCTATGACCTGTGTAATCCGGTGTCATCAGAACGTCCTTCTGCCCTTGTGCGTCATCTGATGTCAGGTGGCCCCAAGCACTGAATTGGCTTCATTTGCTCTGGGAGACTCAAACCATTCGTAAGGTGCATATGTTCGGGGAACTGAAGCAGGAATTTTACTGCTAAAATCCCCCCCGCACACACGCACATCACATAATATATATTATATGCATTATATATATATATACTGTATAATATAATGCAAACTGTGAATCATTTATTAATAACTTAGTAATATAAAAGTAATTATATATAATGACGAGAAAGTGCTGCTGTTCTAATGGAAATCTTCGATCGCTAATCCATAAGATAGCATCGCGTAGTGGTGTCACTTGATGAATACAGATACGCGCCACTGGTTTATTCCTCCAACGAAGAGGAAACTTTAAATTATTTTAATCTCTACAAGCGTTTGACAATGATATGGTCAGATTCAAACGTTCGTTATTTATCTAATTTACTGTTACTTTAATATTTTGCATCTAATTTAATGATAATCAGAAGTATATTTGAATCATTCATCCATAATGAATCTTGCAGGGAAGTCTTTTCGCCGCTTGGCCCCTTTGAGTTTCTCTTTTTATGTACTGAATTGCTATAAATCGATTCTGTAATACATAGATATTGGAGTTGTTTTCGAAAATGAATGGATAAAAGAAAAATCTGCTTTCATGTGAAGGTTACTCTAGTAGCTGAACCATTAATAGTTGTACTGCGTAAACTCTGTAAACACCTGCACTGTTGTCTCTATCACGTACTCTGTGCGCTGATAATATGTAACTAATTGTTATTCTTGGCTCTTCAGCAAAAGAGCCGAGGTACAATGACGTTGTGCCGACAAGAAACTCTTACACGAGGCATCCCATTGCTACATCCGATGTTAGAACGGTATTTCGATAATTTCGTCCTCCAATATTTTCATTTCAGTTGGCTGGCTTTTGCGCAATTCTTTCTTCTTATTATTCCGATCATGCTGCACGCTGTAACACAACATCCCTGCTATGATTGTCTTCGCAGGATGCGAGGAAGGAAGCATGGATCGCCGCTTTCATCGGCGCACATCGTGGAAAGAGAAATTTTAGCTGCAGTTTCCGTACCGCATGCCATTTCTGTACGTTTGGTACGAGGCAGTCTTCCCGGTGACATCCACTTCACACCTCGTTGTTTCCAAAGCGTCATCTGACCCTATTGGATGTCCAGGTGTCTTTTATTGTCACCTCTGCGGAATGGCAACTGAAAAAACTAAATTTAACCAAGTTCTTGGAATTGTAGACCAGTATCCATGAAGAGCACCAAAACATACACTTAACTAATTTGCCAAACCGTTTGCGATATAATCAGAAATTATTTTTAGCTGCCCCAGCGTTTTTGCCTTTAGAAGCAAGAGATTTCTTTTTATCATCACTTTCTGCATTGAATTTCGGTTCTATGCAAGAATTTACAGTAAAACGTGCAGTTGTGTGTGTGTGTGTTCGTTTGCTTAGTGCATTATGGGAAGAAAATAATTCAAATTATAATTTATCACAAAACAAAGCGATTTCTTTTAAGAGTCTCTTTACTATCTTAGAGTTTGGTTACATTTAAAATCACTTACAAGTATAGACACATTACTGAGATATTTTTATATCAGCTGCAAGACTTTGATGGCATTGAAAATTTCCGTTTGGGATCGGTGTTACATTGAAATGGCAATTAATCCATCAGAAAAGCACGCCGCAGTTCGTTGCGTTGAACATGAGGTTTCACTGGTTCCTCTGGGTGACGCCTGAAAAACAGAGAAAGAAACTATTTCAGTTTACATCACATAATTATACTCGTGTGAATACATTGAACATGCATATAGACAACAATAACAAACTTACAGACGAGGATAAACATCTCAGAAACTAAATGAATAGAAACAGAGATATGAAATTGATCAGAAAGACTGATTAAAAAAAAGTCACGAAGATAAATATACGAGACTGAGCAACAGATGGAAAAGAAGTTTTTCATTCCGCATTTTATGGGAGGTACTCTAAAGTATCATTCTGAAGCGTCTACAGATGGCTTTCAAAAACGTGTCTTTCTTGAAAATCTAGTTTTTTGAGCAAAAGTTGAACGCGATGTACAACAAACGATTCTTGCAGTCGTCAGTTGCATTTATTACATCGCGAGTACATGGATTAGGATTGTATGATTGTTGCCCTAGTAACCATTTCATATTAAGTAGTTCGTCAGCTTCCAAATAAAGGGATTTCATTGTTAGATACGATTTTATATTCAGAATAAGTTTACAAAAGGATGGAGTATAATTAATACAATAATATGCGTTATTATCACATTTATTTAGCAATAAAGAAAGGAAGCAAACGATTTCAAAACTTGCAGTTCTATGAAAAAACGGATAAATATCCGCTGTTGTTTTAATGCCAGTTACGCAAACTAAGTTCACCCATGAAGCTGTTGCTGTTTCACAGTCTTGGACAGAGTTGGGGGGTCTGTTGTTAGCGTGATGCCAAAGCGGCTTGTGCCCAAGGTTTGGCTTATTCGTATACTGCGGAAAACTTTACTCTTAATTTGCGGTATTAGCGTAAACAGGGATATTATATTCAAATTTTCATGGTTCTTATCTCCAAATGAACCTCTTTTTACTCTTTATCGTATTTATTTTTATATGCTTGAATTAATGTCTTGAAGAAAGAGTAACTCAAATATCTTTGCACTTTTGCAAAGCCATATAACCCGCACTGTTTCATACAAAAATATGAGAATTAAATTTAGGATCACGACTGTGCGGCAGTTGTCTGCCGTAGTCTTGTCCAGATGCCTTGAAATTTATCGCTAGTCGTGAGCTTAAGCTGTTGGTAACTGCAAAGGGAAAGCCAGTGTCCTACGGATTTCTAAAAAGTTAGTCGTGGCTAAAAGAGTTCTTCTCCTGAGAATAAAAAATGCGTTGGATGATTTATTTATTTATCTTGGAAAGAATATGTAAAGTGCATCTCGAGTAAAGATGAAAGGGCGAGAGATTATACTCTTCAATGAAATAGATTCCTTTTGTGTTGTGTGGAATTTATTTCAAGCACCATTCGGTTTTAAGCATCTTTAGGGATGATAAATACATATACGGGGGGGGGGGTTAAAGGAATATAACATTTTTCTGTCCTAGATAGATGATCTCAAAACAGTTTTGAAGGCTACTTGTTTGTAACTTCCTATATGATATCCTTCCCATTATCGCTTTTGTCGTTTTTAGTAGTAAATTATCACGTCCTTAAGATACAACTTCATTTAAGGAAGAACCAGAAATCAGAAGTACGGCAGAAAGTCTAGTAAGTTCGGAGAATGCCGAGAAACATCAAGCAGCGATAATAGTTCTCGTGAATGTCAGTCACACCATCTCTTCAAGTTTCATCAGATGGGCTTTGTTTCGAAAAGCGGAAGATCATTCTATCCTGATATCATCTTCACTATTTTCTGTGCTCCCGAAGAATCTCTTGAAAAGAAAACCTGAATCTGATTAGTAAATCACTGCTAACTATCAGAGTAATAGCGAATAGTCGTTGGAAATGGGAAGCCAATGGGGCGAGAGGATATACTTTGCACTTCTGAAAATAAAAATAAATTTTTCAAAGTCGATCAAATCCGTTGACTTGTAAGAATGGGTTTAAAATTAGCCTTATAGGACTGCTATTGCACTGTTTTCAGATTAAACGTATTATTATTTTTTTCTTTCTAAAAAAAGTCGCGATAAAGAAATTAATCTGAACGAGTCAAAAAGTCTTAAACTATAATGGATCTCAGTAAACTGACCAATTAACCGTAATAAAGCATTCCAGTGTAACCACTATAATAAAAAAAAAAAAAAAAAGATTGTCTAAACTATGTTTATAAAACTACTGTAGAACGCACTACATAGGCTTAACAAGGTTAATACTGCATAAAAAAAACAACAAAAAAAAAAACTGTCTGTAGTGAAAAGAAAGAATCATTATTCCATTTCAGATGATCGGCAATGTAAGCATCACTGCCCCAGTCTCTCTCTCTCTCTCTCTCTCTCTTGCTTTCCATATGGACGTGTCTGTCAGCAACACACTAGCATAAGTCTCAGTCCATTACAGCAAGAACACAGGAGCGCACACATATAATTTGCAGGTACGATCATATCTCATTCTCCCTGCATACATTAACCGAGCACTACCTGTACAGTGGCGCCCCCAGCGTAAATTGAGCTCGTAATCTTAAAGAATCACGAAATTTAAATTCATGCCATTATAAATTTACTCCGCCAAGTTTATAAGGTAAACGAATGCTGCCATCAAATTTAATCTACTGTTAAACAACGGTGAAAATATTCCATTTCCTCCGATTACTCACAACAGCGAGTAATTGAGTCAGAAGATTTGGTATTCAGATTAACAATGAATAGCAAAGATCAGCAGATCGACCCGAGATAGTCCGCTATCCATATATCACGCCTCGTCGCAACCATTTATCGTCTCTTGGCTCACTCTCAATTTTATTGCTTTTTTTTGCTTTTTTTTTTTCTTGCCTCTCCTTTTTCTACGTTTTCTTTTAGTGAGATATGAACACCGCATGTTTGCAGCGTTCCCACGTGCTCCAGTTGCCATAGACAACTGAATATTTTCACTCAACCTACCTTTCGCGTGGTACCAGGGCTTGTTAAAGGCACGTGTGTGTAAGTCAGCTAGACTTTCTTTTTTTTTTTTTTTTATTTTCGCCGCCAGAAACCGAAGTCTTGTAAACTAAAGACAAGTTTTTAAATTTATTTTTGTTAGCTGAGTTCCAGACATTGTAAGCGACATACAATGTTGTTTCGTGGATCCAAGCTGGCGAAAAACAACTCGAGCTATTGTTAGCATCTTTGTTGGTGAAAAATGCAATTGGATTTCATCTGGGAATGCATTTCTTTTAGCTTGTGTGAGAGATAAGCATACTGGTTTAACTTTTCTACTTAAAGTTTTTGTTCCTTTCTCCAATCCTCAAGATTACGTAGAAAAAGAACATTTTGCAAAACTGCCAGTTAATTACGGTTTGTTTGGCTGGATTATAATTGTCGCATAAGCATGCAGGCTGCTCTTATACTTTGTGTATAATATTGCTCTGGATTTATAACATGATGTTAAAGAATGCACTGGAAGGGAAATATATATTATAATTGCTCATTTTTTAAAATTTATTATTATTTTTTCTGATTGGTTGGAATTAAGGCCTCTAAGAAATTAAGGCTATGACGCTATTATATATAAAGTCTTCAAATTGTGCATGCTCTCTGTCATTAAAATAAACTGTACCGAAAGGCACAGTTTAATTTACGTATCAGGGAATAATTTCGTGGTGCAGTTACAGGCTCACATCTACGATGTGAGGAACTTAAACGACTTGTTGCCTATAAATGGTCCATCTGCTTTTATAAATGAATTCTAATATTATTTGACGAAAATAGTTTCATTTTTAGGCATTGGATATAGTTCAAAATGAAAATAGTTTTAATATATTAATTTTTTATTTATTTTATTTTGTTCTATGTTTGTTAGTGGTTTCAGACGGTTGGGAGAACATAAGTTGTTTGCAAAAATATATCAGTATTAATTAATTAATTAATTTAATATATGTATTAATTTTGTACTTAATAAAAAAAGTTTTTTTTTTTTTTTTTTTGAACGTGACCTGTGCTGTGCTCAGAACGCAAGCGCTTGAGACTAGCAAGCATCATTTTTAATACATTTGCATCATTCTTGAAGTAAATAATGAATTTTGTATAAAAATGAAGATAATAATGATCTAAATAAATGCCGTTTGTGAATGAATTTGCTCTGATGTTTGAATTCTTGATTTTAATTATTGGATTGGTAAATGATTGTACAAGACAAGTTTAAAAGGCTGGAGACATGGGGAGTTATGTTAGGAACAAAGGACATAGACTGAAAAAAAAGTTTCAGTCAAAAACGTTCTCTGGTTTAGATGATTGGAATGACAATAGCACTATATAGCAATGCATTGCATCTCTAAATTTCACTTGTATAAAGCTTCTTTGTCTGTTTTACAAGATGATTGGGATTAGTTCTATCTGATTATAGTTAGGGGCCACCAGAAATAGTTTAATGGTATGACTGGCCGTAGGTGGTGTTACGTTGAGCGTCCTGATGAACATCTCTAAAAGACAGGCGGACACACGCAGTATCCATTTAAAAAAAAAAAAATATATATATATATATATATATATAGCATTTGGGAAGTTCAAATTTAAATATTTCTGCTCTCGCAGTCCAAAATCGTGGAGCAAGAAACAGAGCGTCTTTGTATTTGTGTTCGTGTATTTTGGAATGGTATGCCACGAGGTATTTGAAGTAAACAGTAGAAAATGAAGCAAGATCAAGTTCAATGCCAGACCTTTCTTTCCTTTGTTGGTCTTATAAATGTGGCGATGTAAGTCGGAAAAGCTTGTGGGATGGCTTCCGTCGTCGCCAACACGCATCAAGGAAGTCAAATGTAGACAGGCCATCATAATAATGGTTTGTATGCTAATGTAGGGTCTATCTTATTTGCATGATGAGAGGTGCCCTAAACGTAGTATTATAGCAACCACTTATAGATGATATCCAAATCTACACTTGTTTTCTTCACTAACTACGCTTCAGGGATCTTCTACGCTGTTATTAGTATCTCGATGATAAATGCTTGAGACTTTCACATTCACATTTACCAAAATTTGATTATGGAGGTTTAATAGTTGAGGACTAGTTTAAAGGATCCTTGTCTTTAGTAGTAGTCATTTGCAAAGAGAGAAATCCAACAGTTAATCGGATTACCGTGAAATTTTATAAAGTCTCTTTTCTCTCTCTCTCTCTCTCTCGTTAATAGTGAGATTGTCTCTAAAGTCCAGCTGCATCGCCAGGTTTCATTTAACTTTTTGGACGTTTCAAAATCAGTAGGACTGTTTTAAAGAATCCTTGTCTTTAATAGTGGTCATTAGCAAAAGATAGGAATTCAACAGTTAGTTGGATTATCCTGAAATTCTCTCTCTCTCTCTCTCTCTCTCTCTCTCTCTCTCTCTCTCTCTCTCTCTCTCTCTCTCTCTCTCTCTCTCTCACTACTGGAGAGATTGTCTCATTACCCAGTTTCATTTTACTTTTTGAACGCTTTATGCAAGTGCATCAGCAGCAATGATGCCGTTTGGTCGGAAACACATTAGTTCGAATCCTGTTTGGCACTTGAGCATCCTTTATGAGAAACCTCGCATCTGAAGAGCTGGAAAAGTTTCCGTGTTTCTTTTCTAGACACACACACACAATTCTGCCGCATTAGGGAGGTGATGCTCATACGTTTAAGGAGAAACTGAAGTTTTGGGCGACATACGCAGTAAATCTTATCGCAATGATCTTTTGATTTTATAAAAGACGGCTTGCAGTGATTCTGGGGATACCTTATTTTTTGGAATAAATAAAACGATAGACAAAAGCTGTAAAGAAATTTATATTTACTAAATAATGTTCGACTTTTTAAATACTTAAAAACTTCTTGATCATCAGTAGTGTGTCATTAAAATTCATAGAACGTTGTCGTCTTGAAACGCAATTTTTTATTATCAATAAATAGCTTTCGTAAGTAAAGGCGGGTTACTGCGAGTTACATGCACAGCTCGGCATATATTCAATCTTTGAATGAACTCTTAACATATGCACTCTCACTTTTCATGAATAATTTTTGTTACGTCTCTATGTAGATTATGTGAGTCCTGATTCTTTTACTAAAGTCACTTATGCTGTGTTCATTTTCGTAATCCCACAGGAGAGAAAAAAATCTAAGGTCCGAAAAACGAGATAACTAAGAAATCGATCCTTTTCTTCACTCTGTTTAGTAAATGAGCATCCAAAGTTTCCAAAATGCAGGGATCGTCGATCTGGCACTGGAAAATTATATCAGTACAACCGCCATCTTGTGAACGAGGTTTTTTGTTTTTAATATAACATAAAATTGTTTATTGTTTTCATTGCAAGAGTCCAAGATTTTTATGTTTGTATGTACACAGTACATACACATACACTTTGAGGGGAATCTCTTTCATTGTCTAGATAACTGGTGGGAGGAACCAGAACTAAAATTCGACAACTGTGTCTGTTTACATTTCCTGAAATATGGAATTCTTATTCGTTTGAAAATACAGGAAACATAAAAAAAAATTGCTTAACCCTGTTGAGGAACTTGTCTTTTTCTTTGTCCCTGTATATTCTGAAATATTCACCATTCCCCCTTACACATAACAAAGATTGCTACTCTTTGCTATATCTTCTTGGTTGGCAGCGAGCTTTGTATGTAGGATTGGACTGATCCTTTACCATTAGGGGAATTGTCAGACACCTTTAGACATAAGGAAAAAACTGCATATGTTCTCACGCCAGCTCGTTTTTTTTAGAATGGAAAAACCCTAATATTTGCCGAACTGTTCATTTAACACATTGAATTTAAACTGAAGTTTCTCTTTCTGAGGGAAGTTTATTTTCTCGATTACTGCGCCAAGGAATAGTTGCGACTTTGGATTGCAAGTTTTCGAATTGAGAAGAGTAATTCGAAACTAAATCGATGGAATATCAGTGTATTAGCTGCATGTTCTCAATTTCGTGAGGTTTCAGACTGGTGTGTATCTGTATCGAAAGGGGAGAAATGAGAGAAAAAATCCCATCGTTTGAGACCAACTAACTCATCCTCGGTCAGATAGAATGTGTGTGTTAATTTTCAGACAGTTTCACATAGCCATTGAGGTTCCTTTAATTACTTCAGGTAAAATTCGTTAAAATATCTCGTTGATAAAACATCTCTAAAATATGGATTCGTTGCTAAAAATGACAGGAACTTGTCTTTGTGATTTCGCTGATTGTCATTCTTGAGATGCTTACTGATGGTTAATTCTTCCGTTGGCCAGTCTTTCTCAAAAGGAAGTGAGAGGATTCCTCCCCCACCTCTTGGAAAGTCAGGATTTTCTGTTTTAAAGCAGACTATTCTGAGAATACACATGCATTTGACAGACGTCACACTAACGCTTCACGACCTCACTTACCTCGATAAGTGGTAATCGATCCAAAAGCATTCATTAATCAGAGGTTCTCTACCCATGAACTTGTTCAGAACGAACACTGATGGTCTTCTTGCACTAAAAGAAAGCAATATTTAAGATAAAAGCACGTGATCATCAAATGCCAATTCGTGCGTTCATTAATGCTTTTCGTTTGGTGGTTGAAGTGTCGCCGCAATGACGTAGGTGTTGAATTGCATTCAAACGTAAAGTTTTCTGATTGTTAAAAATCAGAAAATGACTAACAGATTTATAGGAAATGATAAAAATTACTAGAAAAGTATAGAAGGGAATTCACCTCCGTCTTGTTAATCTTTCTCATTTAAGAATAATTTAATTTTGGAGAAGTATATATATATGGTTGCAAAAGGAATATATTTCGAAAATGATTACGTGTTAGTGTGGACGAAAATTAATTTGTATAATTTTTATGACCATAAAAATCTCAGTAACTGATTCACCAAAAACTTCATTAAAATTCAAGTTTGGGTAAAAGTCAACCCTTATTATATAGTATGTTAATAACTGCCGAAGTTGTGATAGTATAAAATGCTATAAAAACACAACAAGCTGATGTAGTCTACACATCTTGCCCCTCTCTTTGTCTGTCTACTGATACATCTTTTTATCTCTGGAAAATAACCTTTCTTTTTATCATTTGGGAAAGGTCTATAATGTCGCACATCTATGTTATGCGATCGCATTACTGCCGCAATATACCATGTGAGATATTTATTGTGGTTCTGCTTTAAGTTTGGTGGTTGAAGTGTCGCCGCAATGACGTAGGTGTTGAATTGCATTCAAACGTAAAGTTTTCTGATTGTTAAAAATCAGAAAATGACTAACAGATTTATAGGAAATGATAAAAATTACTAGAAAAGTATAGAAGGGAATTCACCTCCGTCTTGTTAATCTTTCTCATTTAAGAATAATTTAATTTTGGAGAAGTATATATATATGGTTGCAAAAGGAATATATTTCGAAAATGATTACGTGTTAGTGTGGACGAAAATTAATTTGTATAATTTTTATGACCATAAAAATCTCAGTAACTGATTCACCAAAAACTTCATTAAAATTCAAGTTTGGGTAAAAGTCAACCCTTATTATATAGTATGTTAATAACTGCCGAAGTTGTGATAGTATAAAATGCTATAAAAACACAACAAGCTGATGTAGTCTACACATCTTGCCCCTCTCTTTGTCTGTCTACTGATACATCTTTTTATCTCTGGAAAATAACCTTTCTTTTTATCATTTGGGAAAGGTCTATAATGTCGCACATCTATGTTATGCGATCGCATTACTGCCGCAATATACCATGTGAGATATTTATTGTGGTTCTGCTTTAAGCGTCTTTGTTAGAAGATCTGCTAAATCACCGGTTTCGGTCTGCTCCTACAGAGGTCTTTCATACAGCGGCTAATTTATATACAACGAGTATCAAGTTATCTCTAAACAATCCCAGATACACGTCTTAGAGGGACGTGGCTTAGGGATTCTTTCTAAGGGAATGAATGCAGCTATAAATTGACTAACAGTTGATTAGTGAATGCACATACCTCGAGACCATTTGGGAAGTTGTTGTCTCTCATTTGAAAGTCCCTTGCAGGTCATCGGCATCTGTATTTTACAGCAGGCAAACTGGAACGAAAAACATAAACAGTTTCAGAGACAGAAGGCCCTGTAGAGTGGGGACATTAAGATCTCCATATATCACACACGGACATTAAAGTGCTATTAAACAGTCATGCACCAGAAAATATTCTCCAGTAGTGTGTGTGCCCAGCTCGCTGAAAGCAATAATCACTTTATGTAGACGTTTAGACAGGTTAATAGTAGCTGTGACAGCCGGTAGCGTCTTGCACGTGATGGCATGTGTGTGTGTGTGTGTGTGTGTGTGTGTGTGTGTGTGTGTGTGTGTGTGTGTGTGTGTGTGTGTGTGTGTGTGTGTGTTTTCAGCCAGTTCTCCCCTTCCCCCTGCGTTGCATAGAGCTGTATATATACCATTTGACAGTACATTGGTTCTGATATTCAGTTGCGCTGATGTTGTCTCGTCTTAGTATAATTCTATAATATACAACAGATGATCAGTTATCCGAAGAAGTTCGTATAATCAAGCACAGTTATGTTAGGTTTATGATTGACCAGGATATGACAAAGGATATTTGTAAAGGAAAAATTCAGTTAGCGGCATTAGTGAGTATTTAAACAGAAAGATATTTATATCATATTTTTAATCCTAACACTATTCAAGATAATGGAGAAAAAACAAACAACAACAACAACAACAAAAAAAAAAAACTTGCTGGTCTGAGATCTCTCTGACCAGCAAGTTGTCTGAGACCTGCATAATAAAGATAAAACCAAGTCAAAGAGTGAATTAAAAATTTTTATAATATTTTGCTTTAATGTTTACAAAACTAAAATAGGAAATGTAAAATATATGCAAGTTATTCTTAGGTCTTGATGTGTTCAAAGTACTGTATATCCATGGCCAGTACTGTATGCGCTGCAGAACTTTGCATCACGGACACGAAAGTCTGCATCATAGTCAATTTATTGACTAAAATAAATAAATAAGCTAAAAAATCCTAAAAATTTTTTTTTTACTTTTTGCTCACTGTAGCTTTCTGTGTAAAGAGCTAACGAAAAACATAATCTCATGACGAAATATTTGGTTACGAGATTATGCGTTTCAATCTGGTGAGAAATAACGGATTGAACGTGTTTCCCGCGAAATAGCGTTCATAATTTAGGATAGGACAGCAATCAGTCATGATTTCTTTGATGCAATGGATGGAAGTAAACATGGCCGGTTAAGTGAAGATGATTGCTGAGAAAAAGGACAATAATATTGTGAAAGAAAAAAAATGCATCAAAAAAAAAAAAAAAAAAGAAAAGATAATAACGTAAAAATTATCATCTTGCAAATATGAAAGAGGACCAAATAACAGTGTGAACTGTTGAGTTATTATTAATTGCAAAAGAATAAATCCACGTACTGTAATGCGATGAGATTTGAAAATGAAAGTGGTTGCATCCAAACAGTTGTTGCCGTGTTGGCGAACTTAAATCAGTGCGGTATTGGTTGAAATTACAATCGAAGTGACTAACGTTGTGAAGTCTATGTATTATTGTCGATTAAGTGCTTGTGTTTTCCTGCCGACGGTTTTCTCCTTCCTTTGCAGGAAGGAGAAAATCCTGCCACTTCCGTGTGAGACCGACTAACTCAACTTCACTTGAAAAGCTCTTGAAAGTTCACTTGAAAGTTCCCGCTAGGCACGTTCATAACCAGTTAATATCTGACAGGATATAAATCTGTCGTTGTCTTCGTAATTCTAGGTACAACAATTACGTCGTTAATATTCGCGGTCTGTGTGTGTGTGTGGGGGGGGGGTAACAAACTTTTTAATAAATCAATATAATTGGTGCTGTTGATCCAAACTGATCAACTGATGATTTTTGAAAATGGTCAGTTTTCGGTGACGCAACTTCATGCGTTTCAAATAAATAAATAAAACAAAGAAAGAAATTACTAGCAACCAGGGAGGGACCGAGATGTCTAAAGGAATTCTTGATATATGCATTTGCATATGCCACAAAAAAACGCGTTGCCGAAGCTTCGCCAATACAATAGAGAAGTGACACAACTACTGCGAAGAAAAGAAAATTATCTTTATTTCTTCATTACAAAATAAGTCAACGAAACAAAATTCCGTGCGTTATTTTACTATTGTTCTTCGGAGGACAAATGATACTAAATAAAGATATTGTTTTGATAATGCACGGTAACTATGAAATTAGCAAACGTTTAAATGCAGTGTTTCTTAAAGATGGCAGCACTCGCAACCTTGATAACAATGTGTTGTCGAACGAAAAAGTGTACGTATAAAAAGACACCAAGTTCACCTGTCGAGAAAACTATTGTATTTAAACAATATACGGGAGCGAACACGTTTATCTGTTCATCTGCGTGACGAAATAGATTCACCGAGGAATTGGTTGAAAGCTGACGTTCTGAGGAAAACTCAAGAGTTTGGATTTGTAATTGAAAACCAAACCCTGCAAAGTACACAAACAGAGTCCATTTATTGGTAAAAGGACGTGCATTTTTTCCGGCAACACTACCTTCTGTAAAAATAATCTTCTTTTTTTGCTTCTCTCCATTTCTGTAGCACAAAACTTATCAAGTATAGTAAACTGTATGAAACATATAGCGACCCCTGCCGGTTTAATTTAGTGCGAATTTTGCAAAGTGATTATTGGTTTGGAAGTTGTAGAAAGGAAAAGTTCTACAATTAAACGGACTTAATGACGGTGTCATCGGTAAGGGGATGGCCACGTAATGCCTACATACCTTGTCATTTCCCAGGTGAAGAGCACCCAAGATGATGTCAACGTCTCACCATTGCCATTCTGCTGGAAGGGTAAATACAGTCGACAGCTGCGAATATCAAGGTATTAATTACTGTCCAAAGTACTAATGCCAAGGCAGTTAATTGTTGACGTACATGACAATGTGCAGGGCCGCCAGTGTCGTAGGTGACAATGGAAAGCTAAATTATATTGCGGGGACCAACCGTCACTTGCAGGATAGCTAATCTATCGTCAAGTACGAAAAAATGAGGGGAGAAAAAAGAAAACATTGGTTGTTAATAGCAACGTTAGTAGCGTTGCTATTAACAACCGATTTTTTTTTTTTTTTGTTTTGCTTCTGGGATATGAACGTGGGGTGGGGGATAATAAAGGAAGAAGTAACAAAGCCGCCGGTCATCTGCTTTGTGTGCAATTTCTTAAATAAACTGAGAAAAAAAAACACCGAGGTGAAAGAACAGGCATCTAACTAGTCACGAGAAATTATCGCTGTAGTGCACAGACAAACCTTGAAATTTTATACAGCGGTAGATTAAATATTTTCTTAAAAAACTTTGTTGCTGAGTTCATATTTTGAGGTTTAATATTTGGTAAAGGATAAAAGATCTTTTTGAAACCAGATTTCTAATAAGGTTATTATCTTACACGGTCGTAACAGAATTTTGGTTCTTTTAGGGTCTCAAGAATTCATTCAATCCTGTATAACTTTCAATATTTATTCTATTGTAGATTTTAATACCAATATCATTTTAAATAATTTAATTTACAACACTTATCTAAACGTTTGCGCTCTACAAAGTAAGTTCCATGAATCAAGAAGCACTGCACTCTTCCTGTAGCCAATGGAAAGTAATCTTAACCTACTAAATTACAGAAAGTATTTATGTATTGCATTAATATTATTTACTGTAGAAAGGCTGAATGCCTGCCAGATTCACTAAGTTCTGTTTGGGTATAACAGCAGCGCCTGCACGTTGTTACATACAAACAGAACACGCTGTTTGACAGAATAAAGCAACTCTAATAGGTTGCACAAAATACATTAACTTGGTATACAAGAGCGTGCTAAAAAGCAGCGTCTCCTGTATTTTGCTGTGTAACGGTGAAACCATGCTGTTGCAAGAAGACTATCGTCGAAGGATGATATTGTAACATGGAGCTGAAGCAATAGTAAGATTACGACTGGGCGATATAATCCCGGTGTTTTCGAAACCCGAATAAGCTTTTATGAAAAGATTAGGATTAATGTTTACAACGGGAATATACTGAAACTAATGATTCATATTTATTATATTATATTTTACAAAAAAAAACCGCTCGGCGATGTATACTGAACTGCACTTGCTCGTTAGATTTTCGTGCATTTTTCGTGCGAAGTTTCACAGTTCTGTCGTTGGCACTGAAAATGACGCATCGTAAGGAGACGATATCGATTATGTCAAAGAGGTATGAGACCGATTAATGTATTATGTCTGCAAACTACGTTTATTTTCCGGTTTCTCTGTTTTTCGGAAGGGAGGGGAATCAAGTTTCCCGGATACAATATCTGCTATATGAAATGTAACGTTCCATTGAAACGTTCGTATAAACGTTCCTCTCGTACGTTATTCGAATTTAGATCTTTAAAACCAAAAGGAATCCTTGATACGGAGTTTTGATTGCAGAAAACGTACCCTCACCGGCATTCATCGGTGAATGAAAGCTGTTAATGGGAACGAGTATGCAGATATGTCGTTCGACGTTGAGCTATGGGTGCTCTGCAGACACAACCCTAACTTTCCGAACTGTTTTCGATACATTGTGAAAATTGAACGAAAAGACTCGAAAGGGCATTTTGATATACAGCAGCATCGTTACAACTGGCTGTAGACATTCACCGTCTTGGTTTCACTGTCTTGGACATTTCGCTATCCACCTTCCATCTCTTCCCGAAGCTAAAGGAAAGGCCGAGAAGATCATCACCGTTCCACCAACATCTGCTAAGTTCCATCGCGATGGAGTCATGGAAATAGCCGAACTTTGACGAAAGCTAGTGGATCACAGAGATTGAGAAATTACGTTGAGAAATACTTGCAGAATTGCAAAATGAAGTTTTAGACAAGCACCTTGCTTTTGTTTCAGTGAAATATTTGCTATCATTACATTATCAGGAAAAGAAAAGAAAAAAAGAAATAGGAGGTGTGACTTTTGAGCAGGCTGTTTTATAAAAACATCGAAATAGAATTATGTTGCATCTATTTATAAATCTTAATAAAGATCCCGAATACCACACACGATCATCAGTAAAATAAAGAACTGGAAGTAAAAAAGCAGCTCAGATGGAATCAACAGTTTACGCAACATTTAAAAATGAATACTGAGAACAAAATAATTCACCTCCAAATGAATACATTGAAAAGAAGCGAATGAAAAACTTCATACAAAAATGTAAAACGAAAGACTAAAATAATAATTTATATAGGAATACAAGAACAAATTCAAAATATAGAATTGGTAAAATATATACAGGATACTCAAGAATTATATTTAACCAGAATGAAATGATATATAGTTTACAAGCATCATGCAATGCCAAGTTAGAACTTGTTCTGAGTCCTACCGCAATGTATTGTGAAATGAATCCGGACTCTCGCAAAGAATCGTTCTAATTTCCGCTTCTCATCTGAAAGAATCTACGAACGAATGAAGGTGGAAAAGATCAGGAAAGATATTTATGATTTAGAAATCCGCTGGAAGATCTAGAATATGTAGTGATGAGAAAGAGAATTTTTGTGTTTCCTCTGTTATACGATAAGCAAGGCCTAATATTGAATGCACAAAATCATGTGTAGCAATGCGTATAAAAAAAAAAAAAAAAACACGTGACTTAACTAGTCAGGAGTGTCTGCCCTAGATGTCCGATGACAAAGCAGAATGTTTTTGCATTAATGCAGGTTCACGAAGTTCTTCTGTCGTGCGTGTTTATGTAGCCAAACTGTTTGGTTTCTTAAGACCTTTCGTATCCAGACAATGAATTGTTTATTGAGTTTCAGTCCGAGTTTAACAGGGGAAATTGATAATAAAAATAAGTATGCAAACAACAGCAATAAGCAATCACTTTTACATTTCAAAAGTCTCTTTTTGGTTCGGAATAACACCGTTTTATGTTTCAATCACAGCGAACATCTGGAGCAATTTGAATAATAAAAAATATCAACCAATTCTACTACATGTGTTTAATAAAGAGATGCTCTCTCTCTTTGTTAAAGAATATGCAATAGAATTAGATATATTAATGCATCTTGCTTTGCTATAAAAACCAATAATATTGTTATTTTGGGGATAATGGCGGAATCAGCTAAGGCTATAAGGTCAGTGGAAGAGCAATAATCTCTACAGTTTTACCAATTGCTTTGCATAGAAATGAAACTATCCTTGCATACCAAGTAGCACAATACATTATATCAAACATAAACAACAATTTGGAAAATCTAAAAACAAAAACACTGCATAGCGTTCATGCACGTGTTTTCCAACAATAATTCACTAAGTATACTTACAAGTCTTTTTACTTTCCAACGCTACACAACTGTATTGACTCTTTAATCTCAGTGAGTTCCGAAATGTTGTTCACTGTAAAGAAACCAATGATATAGCATCTAGTTTTTGTCATTCTTCAAGTTTGTTTAATATCACAGGAAAGAAAAGCACTTACCGTTTTAGTTCTTGTGGAATCGTTTAGACATAAGTATCGTGACATAAACAACATAAGGTCATTCTGGATATCGGACCATTTAGATATCGTTTGCCTGATTGACATCTTCTAGAAAACAAATTTATCATTATTGAGATTGGATCAAATGCCCTACTAATGATCTATACTTATCATGGGATTTTGTGTCGAAAAAAGTGTCCTTGATCGAAATCGATACGTGAATATATATTACGTCACGTGTTGAGTCAGATATATCCGCAGATCTTAAAAGCAAACTGTTGTCAATATATTATTCCGTTGGGTAGTTTATATTTCTGTATATTTTTTAACCTATTTTATTTCCCAGTTTTTATGAGAGAATACGATATATTTTACTTCTTATGCATTCAAAACAACTGCTATTTTGTTATTTCTTCTGTGTGCGTTGGACGTCTGATTACTGCTAAAGTATGCCTTTATTGCTTTAATATATTTATTAATGAGGTGGGCAATATTGTGTTTGAATAGTTTTGCTTTGATCTTGCATTATAATGCAGGGTATCTCTCATTAAATTTGTCTTCAATCGTTTCATTGTAACTGCCAGCTACAAGTCATGTTTAGAAATGAACGGAAAGTTTATGTCAACAACCAATAAAACCATTTTTTAAAAAATTGGTGATATGTAATCATGGTCAAATATGTGGAAATTACAATACCCATTACGATCAGTAAAATTTTTATAAGGGGAAGTGTTTTGGATTCCTTTACAAATGTGTTTACCTTGGAGCGTACGAGTTTATTACCTTTGATAGCTGGGACATTGAATCAGTCAAAATAAACTGATTTCCTTGTTTGTTTGCGTGTAAAATACCTGTTTGCCCTTGGGGTGTTTGCTTAACTGAGAAAAAATGCCTTATCTTAGCTTATATTCTTGCTATTTATACGAGAAAGACTTATGACTGCATAACTTTTGGAAAAATGAAAATTTGTAACACTGAAATTTTAATTTTTTTTCTATATTTCTGGTTTACTAGAGTAAACATGCTGATAGCATTTATGCTAAATGTGTCAATATAAAGCAGAAAATGGTAAGAGAGAAAAATATATTGCATTAATATCACTTAGATCGTGAATTCTTTATGTATTGTACGATGATTATTAATCTGAAATTTATCTCTGAGATATTTTGTATAAGAAAAGGCACACCAATTCTTCAACCGGGTGTATCCAATTACTTTTCTCCAAATACATTACATTTTTCTCCCAAGAATTAACGTTTAGATCATTTTTTGAAAAAAAACATTCACATATTGAGTGGTTTACCATATCCATTCGATTTCTTTCTTGTATGTTCCTTTTAATCTGTAGGTTTTAGTGGTTGATGCCAGATTTTACTGTCTTCATAAGATTGTGTATCCTAAGGTCTGCTTATCCGTGAAATTGAGACCGAAAGGATAAGTTACTATGTGCAAAGATGATCACCATGGATGTGAAATCATTGTTAGCGAAGCCCTTAAAGTAAAAAAATAAAAAATAAAGAAAAAGAAAATATTTGTAAGAATACTGATATTTTGTTTTGAAATCAGAGTGCGATCCCAAAAAAGTCGTCTTGATTCATTTCTAGAGTCGTCTGGCATATGATCCCAGTCATCTCGTAATTCCCGAAGTCATTTCTGGAAAAAATGGGGCAGGAGGGGGCTATCGTCTGGAAACAGCTGGATGGAAATCCCGGATAACGAGAAGACAATGCGTTCTTTAGGCAGATGAGAAGTCCGAGTTGACTTGTAACGCTAGGAAGCTGCCTGCGCCTTGAACTGCTGCGATGGCCATCTTTACTAGCTGGCTTTGCTGTACTTTCATTATTACAGAGCAACTTAATTAAAAGTTACTGAGTTAAAGCTGCCAAACATTATTCAGTAATGGTAATATTCATGACGTTGATCACTGCAGCGTAGGAAACAAACAAAAAAAAAAACGTGCCTTGATATTCTACACGAACGATATGAAATGCGACTATTTTATAAAATCTCAAGTGCACAAATATGAAAATTTATAAGTGAAACTCTTTCTAGACCGAACAACTTAAGTTAGGTTTATGTTAAGGTGAATTTATATTCACCTTAATAGAAACTTAACTTAAAGTTCAAACTAGAATTCGCGCTACTCAGTCTAGAAGGAGTTTCACTAACAAATTTTCATATTTGCGCACTTGACATCTTCGTATAAAGATCCCTCCCTTTTAAAATTTGCTCTCTTACATTACAAGAAATTACCTCGGACTTCATGATGTCCAAGGCTTTTCTTTACGATTAGGTGTTTCAAATCAACAGTGTAGAAATTGAACCCTTATTTTCAAATATTTTCCCCAAGTTCTGAGAAATACTTCGAAACATATCCTATTCTCTATAGGTTATGTATAACATCGATGCTGATGAGGTGTTAAATTCATGCACGCGTATAGCGGGTACATTGAATTTCACTTAATCAATGAAATTTTTAAAAGTGACACCATCTTATAAATACCCTTTAGAAACGAATTTTTATAACTAGATAACTAAGATTGAAATGTGAAAGATGTCTCAGTATAATTTGCTTTGTAGACTAACATCAAAATTTTCCGACTTTGCAGTAATAGCTGTAGAACCTGATCTCTTTTGTCTATGAACTCAAAACCAATAGCTGAAGGCATTTTGGAGATTGGGGTTGAGATTTGTTTTTCCCCACTGTCTAAAATTGATTGATGGGAAAGCTTAGTAGAATTTAAAAAAAAAAAAAATTTTTTTTTTTTTTTTTTTGCTTGTCCTTATAATGCGGTCTAACTATTATACTACAACAGCACTCAGATGTATTTAAATATTAGATCTGTTATGAGATTTCTTGGATATATCAAACATTATTATTATGAAATACAAAACTGAGTCTCAAATAAATCGTCCTTTTCAAGAGAATCTAATATCTCCATACTTCTTGTCGATGTATATATTTTACCTATCGGAAATAAGTGTGTATATTAATGTCACAATTTCCAGTTTGTCTATTTTCAACTTATATCTTCAAGTATTACTAGAAGGTTTTGTTTCTAATTTTTATCAGAGACAAAAACGCTTAAGACTACTTCATTCTTTACAAGAATTTTCTGAATACTCAAAGGTGCCAAACAAGCAAAATTCACAAAATTTTAGTTTGTCTGTCTCTTCCTCTGCGGACTGCTATCTACACATAAAGAGAACTAGAAAGATACGAAGAGAGATAGATAAATGGAAGTTAATACAACCGAGGCTGTTAGGAGCTGGTATCTTGTGGCGAATTTATTTCCCTTGTAGGTCCTCTGAGCACTGCGCATGAGTCACTGCCCCATTTCCCCAAGCTCTTCGACTCGCATCTCTTTACGATCGCCATGGGTGCGTTTGGAATTCGCCTGTAACGTATCTGTCAGTTGAGGGCCCGTGGCTATTGACCAAGGCATTATCGGACATCGCAGAAGGCATTCGTCGTCTTCAATGGTAGTTGCGGACATGACCTGGTGATCGTAATTAGCTTATAAGGTGTTTATCTGAGCACTGAACACCATAAGCGACATGGGCAGTCTTTGAGAACGAGACTAACCTCTAATAGGATTCAGTGATGGTAAAGTACTCTGTGGGGACAATACGGATCAAAAATTACTCAATTAGCACTTAATAAAATAGGATTTTCATGCTTTATCATGATTTGTGAAATGATGACTACCAACTTTTTGAATAGAAAAAGAAATGAATCGCCTTGAATTGCTTATCCTTCTGTTAGTTCTGTGCATGTCTATGCAGAATAATCATATTCTGCATAGATTATGCAGAATCGGATTAGTCATTTGATACTGGTAATGTGTTTTCTTATTTGAGTGAAATTCATAAAGACTTTTGTCTACTTGTACACAATTCAGTTTATTTCTTTCGTGTTTACATTTATCGTCACTTCATTTTCGAACCCTCTCCACCTAGTCAGCATGTGCTTCCTGCTTTCATATTGTCACCAACTAAATAATGTTCTGATTGGTTTTCTGTTTTGTGACCTCTCTCTCTCTCACAGTAATCTAGTGTTTATTTGTCTCATTCTATTTATGTTGGCTAAAATATTCTATTTAAGTTTGCTTTTTTGAAGAGGGAAATGATAAATTCCGAAGGCACTAGATCTCTGAATCTCGTGTAAATAAAACTTCTAAGGAATAAAATTTTACTGCTAGAAATTATTTTAGAAAACAAGTCGCATCAGTTTACTGTATGCAATACTTAATTTAATTATTTCATTTAATGATTGAAACATGTAAGCAGAATCTGTAAATGCAGCATTTTAAATCACTTAGATATAATAATAAGCCTTGTTATTTCTGGAAATAAATAATACTTTCAGTGTAGTTAAACGTTTCACTCAAATAGATAAGATTTATTAGAGTTGGAAAGGCAACCAAAAACAATTCTAAACCAAATTAGGTTGGTCTTTCTCCTTCTCTCTCTCACACGTACACGCAAACACACAAAATGTGGTATACAGATACTATGTATCTGTATACCACATTTTGATTCTACATTTTCATTCCGTTGTTCATTTTATTCATTCCGTTATTCATTCCACATTTTCATTCTGTTGATACTAAAAATTGTCAGTTGTGACAATTTTTAGTATCAACGGAAGCCTACTTTAGTGGGACTTATTTCACACAGATCGGTGATAAGATCTTTTTTGTTTGCTTTGAGAACGTAATTTGTAACTTTATTCACGTTCGATATGTAATTGCTTATCCATGTCGTCTTTTATAGAATCGTCATTTTTTTTACGTTTAACTACGTATTGGATTTCAATTTCAGTTTCTCTCTCTTACTTGTTTTCTGTTTTTCTCAATTTTTTCTTCTTAATGTTTGTAGAACTTTTTCTTTTTCTGCCTATCTCCTTTCATGATCCGTGGTACTGGTACTATAATCTTGTTATGTATATTTGCTTTCTAAAATCATCACACACACACACACACACACACACACACACACACACACACACACACACACACACACACACACACACACACACACACACACACACAGGTACTATAATCTTGTTATGTATATTTGCTTTCTAAAATCACACACACACACACACACATCCATTTAATCTATAGTTCTAATCCTCTCCATACTTTTAATGTGCATCTCATCCACAAAAAGTTGTCAACCTATAATACATTATTGTCGTGAAAGGGCTAAGGGTTACATAATTGGGATGCCAGCCACAGTCAAACATGGTGCTTTTTTTTTCCAAGCCACACCGCACGTCCTTAAAGCAATGTGATAGTGGTCCCAAACATCGTGATGAAAACCCTCTCCCACCTAACAATTTTCACAAGCAGGACTCGAACTCCACGGCCTGTTGGCCATATAACGATGACACAATCCATTCGGTCCAGCAGGCTGGCAGATCTACTCTTGATGTACTGTTTCTTTCATTACTTTTGCCATGCTCTCTTGCATATCCTCTTATTTTACTGTTCTTTATCAAATCCTATGAGTAAGTTTTCTGACTGTCTTTTATTTATCCATTTTATTTTTTCTACATAATTGTATGTTGATTTCTTCATCCACCTATCGTTCGGTTTATTATATCTATCTTTTTCATTTATTAAATTAGTCCTTCCATTTTTCGAGCTCTCTTGCTCTCACACATGCTAATACCGCACTTTGTAGCAGTGCGGTATAAATGTATTATATTCTATAGTAAGTAAACAAAGACCGAAAGAATTAATTCAAATACTCCATAGGATAATGCAAGAGCCTTCTGTACCCAGAGGTACTTTAAAGACCGTGCCTTGTATAATGGCTGCAATTCACCGTTTCTGCTGCAGCTATCGATAGGGATTGTGTAAACTGTTTGACAGAATCGCATTGAGGAGCGCGTGGTTTAG
The DNA here is from genome assembly GCF_054136105.1 of Typopeltis vanoorti. Taxonomy (NCBI): domain Eukaryota; kingdom Metazoa; phylum Arthropoda; class Arachnida; order Uropygi; family Thelyphonidae; genus Typopeltis; species Typopeltis vanoorti. The sequence goes on from NC_143562.1 coordinate 37,880,100, forward strand.
TCCACCTTCCCTGTTATCAGTAGCGTTGTCTGTCAGGTAGAAGAATAAGCATGGGGAGGGAGGGGTCTGCTAGGAGAGACGTGAAGGAAGTTCGTACGGAGAGGGTACACCAACATGATTGACACGCTTCGTTCTACCGTGGCTACTGCCGATCGCTATCTTCAATTTCCCACTGTTCCCCGAACTGTCTAATCTCTCCGATGATACATTCACACTTCTCGTGCCGTCGAAACACCTCCCATTCGGAACATTAACGCTGATACAAGGATCTTCTTTTTCTGAGCGATGAGCGCCCATTAAATTGGTCCGTGCCATACGCTAATGACACTAGATGGAGGTAAGAGTGCATTTAGTGCGGGACATTGGCGACAGATGGTGTATGGAATCGCCCTGAATCCCAGTAGGATTCGTATTCGTAGATGAAGCAGGAAAGGCATCAGTAAAGATCAAGACGAATAGCAATCACTTTACAAAACGTTTTTCATGTGGATTGTCCCACCGATTATTCGACGTTTGGTCCTAATGATCCAGTTAGATTAATCCTTCACTCGGATATTCGCCGTTATGTTTAGCTCTATTTTGGCGATGCAGTCTCGACTTTTAAAATTATTAACTGCATCGCCAAATTTTAATTTTAAAATTAAAATAAACACATATCCAAACAGTTTCACGATGCTACTTCAAATGTATATGCAATACTCTCTAAGGCTGAATAAAAATAAAAATGTTCTGCGCTTCTGTCTTTCCCAGATGCCGGTCTGAAAGTGTCTGCCAAGTCAAATAAGACCTGTCGTGAATTTTGAGGGAGGGTGATGTAAACCTAAGTCAGGATGAAACAGCAGCCTCATTAAATGGGTCACTCATATGGTTTAGTGCCTTAATGATCCTACCAGAGCATCCCTCAGATCTCTCCCCCCCCTCACTTCTAGAATGGCTTGAACAGTCAGAAAGCACTTGGTAATTAAAACAGAAAGTGGATGCTGCGCGATTGACTGTTTGGTGTAACAGATCGCTGTGTTAGTGTACGGGGGCGTCCTTTTACCCCCAGAGTCGGCTTATTTCCTTCAAATGACGTCGGACTTCCGTTAGCGTTCTACTGCCGCTATCTCTTAATGTGGCAGTTAATCAGGATCGCCTGCGATCTCGTACACGGCGCCTTACTAGAGACGCTCACCACACGGCTAAGTGGTCCTCGTTGGCGCGAAGAGTCGACAAGGCAACGAAGAATCAGCGTTGCTGACGGGCTTCAATGAAACACCACAGCGTGTGAGTGTTTTACCAAGATTAAACGGCACAGTTCCTGGTTACCTTCCAGCTCATTGATTCTCGCTAGAAGTAGGGAATGGATGGGGGGGGGAGAAGAGGGGAACGTGCCATCGGGGTTAGAAGCAACCCGCTAGGATGAAGCTGAAGACCAGCTAGTTTAGAATTGCAATTAAAGCCGTCAGTCAAAGAGAGAGATTTACACACAATGCGATTCTCTATCTCAATAGACATTGTACATGCAGCGCTATTTTTTTTTTTTTTTTTTTTTTTTAACCTCCATGAGGCTGTTGTTCATTTCACTAGTGTCAGCACGTTCAGATAAGCGGCGAGCTACGTGTCTCAGCATGTGAAATCTCATATTGCCAGGGTTACCACACGCGCATTGGTTTATTGGGTGTTTCATTACATTAAACGTGTAAACCGTGATTCGGGCATTTTTTCGTTATTTTGCTTTCTACCAAGCGCATTACTCTATCAGCGGTGTTCCCAACTATCTGTCAGTGAGCTCTTTCCATATTAGATGTACAGTAGTCGTGACAGTGTATTTGAAAACTAATCTATATTACCCAATCACTATTCGCCCTACAGGTGATTATGTTCGCTTTAAACCCTCCTCGAATCTCTTTCTGGCTTTTAATCCAACAATTACGCCATCGCCCATCATGGGCATTGTTAAATCCGAAACGTCATACAATCAGCCATTGAATTCAACAATGCATGAAAAGGTATACGCATTAGTGAACTTTGAAACGGGTAGGATTGTTGGTGTTATCAAAACAGCTGATTTATTTCAGCCTAATATAAAACACCGGGAAAGTGCAGTCGCAAATATGGCCCACAAAACAAGCTTTCCTTGTTAGCTTTTCACGCTCCATTGCTATCTTCAAGGTTTATGATGTCCAGAAACTACACACCAACCAAGATATCAATCAAGACTGTTTGTTTCCCATAGACAGCGACAACAGCAATGAAAACAATGCCAAAGCCATCTTTGATTGGGGTGTTTTCTTTGTATTAGTCTGATTTATGAATGATCTAAGGATGGGCCATGAATGCCTGGGAGCAGACTTGTGTATTGTTTGAGGTTCCAGTGGCTCCAAGGAGTTAATGGTTGTGTAATGATGCATTGTCTTTGCAGAGTTTAACTCTAAGCAAATAGTTGATTCACAGTTGGGATGAATACCATTTTCTATGTATGTATGTGCGCGCGTGAGTGATTCAAGGTCTGAGAGTCTGGCAGAGAAAGACTTGTTTTGAGAAACAAGACAAGTGCTTATTGAAAAATCAACACATGCGCATGGTTCGATATTGAATAGTAGTATTTTCTGGGGTAAACATATACAGCTCATGTACGTTTATATCAGAATTTTTCATACAACTATGTTTTCCTCAACTTTCTGGACTGTTATTTCCGACAATTCTGTGGAAGCGATTTAGCATCTTGAGAACTATTATTTTATTCCCCTCCCCCCGCCTGTTGTATAGAATGATGTCTCCTAGGACATGACTAGGAGACATCAATCTTTATACTATTATAATGGTCGTTAACGTTCTTTTTAATGACACAATGGAAAACCAGGTGCGATCTTAGCAGCAGCAGTCATTTCGATTCGCGTTAGCCTGCTTGAAACTGTTGTGTAACAACCAACATGCTTATGTAATATCCACATAAGCAATAACGTAAACAAACCTTAAATCAATATCTCCAACTTCTCTGTCCAGATCCCTCCCTCCCTCCTCTAAACAACACGCAGGTATGAAGTCAATGTAACTTACGATCATTAACATGTAGGCCAAAACACACAGTTGTGTATTTATGCCACCCATTATTAAAAAACAAACCATATTTTGTACACAGTATTTATTCACCGTAAGAGATATAGGCGTAGTAAAATTCAGCCTAATTAAGCTTTACTTTAGAGCAGCTTGCATTTAATTTATTAATGATTTATATACACCAAGTTAAGCCTAACTGATGTTTAGTATGTAAATCACTTAGCATGCTGAACCAACCACCGGCTGGTGTTTTGCTAGTTTGGAGTTTTCTAATTTCAGATTTCAAAATAACCCTTCAGGTATTCTCCTGAACATCATTTATTTTAAAAATCTTTTAAGGATACAGAAAACATCGTCAATCAATCCGCTTCTATAGAACAGTTGCTAGAACACAAACAATGTCAGGTAAGGTGATCCGAGCGCCACCTGTCCCAGTATTTACATGAAGTGCATACAAAAATAGCTTACAATCGTCACTTCCTGAACTGTGGAATCATTCATCCTTCACTGTCTGTCAGAAGCCAGGAAAAGTCAGATGGATTAAGAAGCGCTTAAAGGAAATGCATAAACACACTCAGCAGGTGCATCGCGTCTGACAGTGATTTCAGCGTCAAACAGATCGAAAATCGCTCGCCCCACCCAACCCGGCAAACTCACCTTCAAATTAGGGTTAGTAAGAACAAGTGAAGAGTAGTGACAGGTGAGCTCATACGACAAATGGAAAGTGACAGAAATTTTCCACTTACCTAATAAGGTACTTTCAACATTAGAACAAAATTTAATTAGGCTTAACCTGAACTAAGCCTAATCAGGTTTAGTTCAGGGATGTTTCTTAGTATTTCTATCACGATTTTCTCTTTCTATCCATAAAAAGCTCAAACTTCTCTTGGAAACTAACTCGAAGAATAGAATAGACAGCGGATAAAAAGTTGTCTTTATTGCTTGAATTAAAGTCTCTGTCATGTAGACAAGGAATTGTTAAGAATGATTTTTATCTTTATGGCTGATGGTCGCGGTGTCAACATGCTTTCTGTTAAGGGATCAATTCAAAGGTAATGTCCTCTTCATATAAGCGATTACCTTGAGTTGAGAAATTTGAATAGGAAACAGGAATAGACGAAGTGATAAAGGTTGGTATTTGGTTAGTGCTTCGCAGATAACCATCTGCTAATTTCAAGAGATAAATAAAACGCTACGTTGATAATTGCAATGTTTGTTGGCCGACGTCAACATTTGGGGCACACCAGTTGTCTTCTGATTTGCTCACAACTTCCAGGAATTTAAAGGCTCCGAAGAGGTCTAGAGTGCTATGCTGTAGAACTTCAGAATAAATAATGCAATCCTTTATCTCCTTTGTCCAAGTTTAGTATTTCGGCAGCACAATCCACACTTTTGCTCATTTATAACAGCAAGGCGATGCGAAGGTGGTAATGCGTTGTTCTAATGAAAGCTGTTGTGATAATTATTGTAACATCCTTCTCAGTCATGACAGATTATGATACGAGGAGATAGGGGTGAACTGCTTGGATAATCGGTCTAAATTGATGGCACTATTCTAATATTAAGGAATTAAGCCTTTGTTCTTGATCACACAGCAAGCAGAAATGTGGATGCTTTAATACATAACATATCGGTGTCAGAATTTTAAATAAGGCTTAAGATAAGAACGAGGGAATTGTTTGTGCCACTGTTGCGCGCACGCTGACGCCATTTTTATTTTATTTATTTGTATCGTGTGAACCGATTCTACTTGAAGCTTTTGAACCTTGACAAACACGGCTGTCAAACTTAACACATTTGTCCGGCCACATTCAAAGAATATTATTTCAACCGCCACAGGCAGTCTTTATGTTTTGCAGTCTGCCATTACTCACAAAGAAGCCAAATTAAAAACAACAGGTTTTGTTTTTAATCGCTCGTTCGTTGTATTCGCTCAGTACGTCAGGAGAAAACGGCGTAGCTGTCTGCTAAGTGGGATCGAGAGAGAGAGAGAGCGACCAGGAGAGAGTAATGCCGACTCTTCGACGAATATCAACGAGAGGGCGGTCTCAACCTCTCACCTTATCATAATGGCGGGCGTGAGGTTCTGATGGTCGTTGTCGGCTCTTAGCGGAGGGTGTTCAGCGGTCCTACCTCCAAATTATGCCACTCAGGAGAGAGGCAGTGGTACAACCAGGCCGTAACAACAGGATACAGTCGCCTTGGCGGGCGGCTGCCCTGTGGTTTAAGCTCGTCTGCCTCCTCCGACGTGAACATTAGCAATCACATAATGACACCGCGTCCCAGTCCGTAACACAAGCGGGACCGGACATGTGACCCGCAGATTGCACCGCTGGCTGGCCTTGTAAGCAGAAATAAGCACTCTCAATACACACCACAGGTTAGCTAAATTAGGGGAAGCTCGCAAGCACGTTCGGCTTTCTATCCCCTCCTTTCCCCCTCTTGCTCCTTGAGCACAAGGCATGAGCTACATTGTACCTTGTTACGGAAAACATCTCCGCGACGAAAAGCCCCGACCCACCTGTGTCTCGATGTGTGCGGGTAGGGTATTTAAAGAATGGGAGTTAACAATAGGGATGTTTGTAGGGGAGGACAGGAACTTCCTTGACGAAAATGGGATGTTTTCAAGTCTTATCGGCATTTCCAAATATCCCAGCACGCAAAACGATAAAAAAAAAAGGTCACCGGTAATCCGATAATTAACACATTCAGTGGAAAATAGGAATTATTAGGATAACGTCTCATCCTGCATAGCATAAAGTGTAGGTAACTAGAGAGGGAGTATCCATGACCAAGTAGGAAGTTTGAGATTAGTGAATGTGTTGGGGGGGGGGGGTTACCGTGAATCAATCTACAAACGATGTTTAGGACGAAGCATGGTGCTGAGGGAGAGGCGTCACGTGGTTAATTAATGTTCTTGGTGATCTTGGATAACGCCGTTCACACTTTAAAGTAACATTATGAATGGAAGCAAAATAAGAAAACAAATGTGATCGTCAGTGAAATAAGAAATATTTTTCAAAATATATAGATTATCATTAAAACTGTCTCTTCACAGAGGGAACTATTTGGCATCTTTCACTGACAAGCAAGCATCTTTTAAAATAAAAATTTGCGGAAGTTCTCCGATTTTCTTTTTTGTGTGCATTCTATCGTTTGTGTGTCCATCTAAATGACAAGGACGGATTACGGATGATATTACAACTGGTATACAAACAGATTAGGTTGCATTGAAAATTTAAAAGGATATCTGCAGAAACAACAACACACGATATATTAAAAATGAAATATATTAATCTCTTCAGTGATTAGTGCTGCCGCTGTTATTTGGACTGTTACACGAGTGTTATTAGTGAAATTGGATGCACATCGTCAGTTTCAGGCGGATAGCACACCAAGAACTTTAGTCAGCAACTGAAATATAGGAATGTTCTACCGAGACCCTGGTTTCCACGTTTCCCTCTCACCGCCTATATATATAAACCTAAACATAGTAAAAGTAAATCTACCTGAGGACACAGAATGAAGTGAAGCTCCAAACCGTTAAATTAGAATCTACACGAGCTATGCTATTCGAAAACAGGCGACACCATATCATCTATGCGAGTTCTAGAATAAAATCATCACACGTTAATTTGAACTACTACTATTAAGATAATAAATGCGGCATATATATATATATATATATGAACAGGAACAGCAATATAAGCTAGGAAATCTTATTTATCTTGTCTGCTTTTTGAACAAACTAGGAATTAAGACACTCTGTATGCTCCTTATGTAAAACTAATAAACCAAATATTAAATATCAAATACCAAATAATAAAGTAAGCCAGTTATGCGTAAAACAGATTTCATTTGAACTGTGACTCCACATTAATTGGCCCGTTTGCGTACCAAGAATGTGGAGTCACGATTCAAATGAAATCTATTTTATGCATAACTGGCTTACTGACTTGAAAACAGCAACCATAACATTTATTCTTTGAAATCGGAGTACTACGAAAGTGAAAATTATTTTCTGTTAATTTTCCACTTCATCACGCCTATTTGGCATCTTCTCACAGTAACAAAACAATTTTGTGCTGAGAAATTTACCCGAGTAACGAACTGGTATCCTAGGCAACCCTCATGGGTATACTTTAGCACGTCGAGTGTATGCATTCTACTTTTAACATGAAGATGCCAACAAAAATAAACATAACACACAAGGTGACCGACAAGTATAAACTTTTAGGACAGCTTCCCCCCCCACCCCCCGAACAGTTCTGTGCACCAGGGATGTTATTTACTTAACAAGTGATTCGTCTGAGCAAGAACTCCCCTACCCAAGACTTCAACCGTAAGTGACCGGTAACACAAACCGAGTATAGGGAACTTTATGCCATTATTTGTAGAGGAGAAAAGTCCCCCCCCCCCTTTTTTTTTAATGTGCCTCGGGCCCTGGCCTCCATGGACGTAAGTTGCTCCCTGTACAGCGTTCTTTTCTATGGCCGCCACACTTCACCCAGGTTTTGCGTGCTGGGCCGAAAGGGAATCTTTCCCAGCTAAATTTATTTTTTGACAACCTGCTTAATTTATCTCTTGAGGAGCGCGCACGAGGTACGCTAGCCCATCCCGCGTTCCGATTGCCCTGGGCTGTAGTGTACAACCATGATCTGGGTGCCGGACGGCTTTCTCTACCCGAGTCTCAGTCCATTTTAGAGTATTTCTCTCCCCCCCCCCTTCCCTTCTATCTTACAAGAGATATGAAATTTGTTGCCAGCCACACCTAGCTGGTTCTTTGGCCCTTCCCCAAATTTCATTCCCCCTTGCCCTCACCCCAATGATGCGTGCACATTAAACTCGACTACTACCGGACACTTTTGGCGTGGCCGCAAATTAAGTCTAAAAGTAGAAAATAATGGCTAACTGGAAGGAACATGTCTCCTGTCTCTTCCACCGTACAATGTCTACCAATAATTGCGCTAGATGCTACGGCATCCGCTTGGGACCTCTTCACTCATCTAATGTGGAATATTCATTCACAAACCACTGCGCTGTGCTCCAGGCTAAATGGCGCTGGTCCAAGAGTACAGATCACTGTTGACATCCTTAGCGTAATGAGCTTGCAAATTAGTTATCGCGACTGTGTCTCCAGCATCAAGACAACTTAAGAGTTTTTTTTATATATTTTTTTATTTTTAATGTTTAATCACTTTCGGCTCTTTCTCTTTCACACTCTCTCTTTCTCTTAGACAGCGGTTAGTAGTAAGACAAAAATGTTCTATTATTGTTATGGTTAGAACCACTATTCCCCCCCCCCCTCTCCATTCTTCCCATTCACCTGTATTAGACTGTCACAAGGTAAATAAAAGCCAAATGCGAAACATAAATATATAATATGCTAAATTCATTATTAATTTTTTTCCATTTTTTATGTTCCTTATATTCAGTAAAATTCATGCACAATGATATTAGGTAACTACAGCATATTCTTAAAGGACTGCATTTTGTATTTTAAAAACAAACAAAGGAATTAGTCTTCGGAGTGAATCACTTTACCCTTGTGAACTCAGTAATTAAAAAAAAAAAAAAGGGCGAATTATTACATAAAAAGTATTAAACTCCTCTTGGGTTTGTTCTAGATATGTATACTTTACGGATTAGGTCAACGAACTTTGATCTCGCGATGAACCTGTGTGTGTGTGTGTTCTGTGGAAGAGAAATGGAAGATCTCAAATGGGTTAGTAAAAAAAAAAAAAAAAAAAACTCCCCATTCGAAAATCAGTTAAAATGTGTGATCATATAATTTTTTCTTATTCTGAGAAGCACTTATGTGCAGTTAAATCTACATCGGATGCAACTACAGCTTAGAAGAAACTCGACAGTTTTTGTCTGCCCTCTTCTCTATCTCAGATGAAATAAAAGAGAGAAAAAAAACGGAATAGCAATCACGAAAACATAATCAGAGTAGTTTTTGTAATTATTACGAATACTACTTCCAAAACTATAAGACCATTATTATAAGATTCTCGTGGAGAATGTTAATATAACGGGCTCAACTTCGGACATTGTGGTAAGCAGAAAGAAATTACCCAATTCAATTAGCAAAAACAAAATAGCCAGTAATGTTCTGCTGAAGAAAAGTTACGAGATAAATACTTTAATGGCAGCAAAACTAAGATGATAACACCAAAATGGTATTAGAAGGTATGAATGTCCACTTAAGATAGGAAAATATGAGCTCAAATAAGAGAAATGCCCACAGAAAATTACAGCAGCAATAATCACAGCTAAAAAAAAACATCTTAAAAAATAAAACAATTTACCAGTGGTGGGATAAGACTGATTAGAAGTATGAGGCAGTTGTGAAGTGCTGAGAGAAAGACGAATGATGAGATACCCGGATTGACATGTAGATTCGAATGGACAGACACGAAATCCTTGACGATATTCTGAATCGTGTGCCATATACCAATTCGTAGTTAAAATTGATCACGTTTAAAGCATCTTTTTTTATAAATTATGATAACAAAATATTCTGATTTTAGAGAAACAGAACATCGCCGGTCTGGTTAGCGTACCCACTCTCCAACCAACAGGCTGGGGTTTCAAATCCCGTCTTGGGCATGGATATTTGTGATTGTTGTTAGGTGGGAGATGAATGTCATCGCTTATTGGAGGCCTGAAGTGGTTTGAAAAAGTTCCATGTTTGATCTCTAGAGCAGAGTTTTCGGACTGTAAAAAAATTAAAAACATAAAAATGATAAAAATGAAAAAAAAATCCTTAGACCACCCACAGTACAAATGTACTATAGGTTTCCTAATAACCTGTCGTGGGTGGGAACCACATAAAAAATATGATTTGATCAAATCATATGTTCGGATGATCGTATATATATATATATATATATATATATATATAGTATACCTAAAAATAGTCTAACTGATCTTTCCCAGCAGATCTACATTGTTCATTAACATATTATCAGCTGAATGGATCGACTGAATTGGTTAGGCCCTGGATCTGGTAGTGTAATTTCAATCTATAATTTGAGACGTATTTAACCACCGATCTATCAGTATCTCTGAAGTGGTGGTGAAGATTATATAGATGTTGATAAGAACTCGAATACAGAAGTGGGTCGACAGGTAAGCTATACTTTCAAGGAACAGAATAGGTTTACTAAAGGGAGATCATGTCTACCAATTTGCTCATATTTTATAATAATGTTACTGCCGAGGTGAATAAAGAGAGCGGATATACTATTGTGCAGGTGGACTTAGCTAAGGCATTTGTCAGGATTTTATGTGGTATCCAATCCCATATCCTCCACTATTTCAAATGGAGGATATGGGATTGGAATGTAAACTATTGACTTCGATAAGCGGTTGGTTGACAGACAGGTATCAGAGAGAGAGAGAGAGAGAGAGAGATAGTGGTATATGGTGGGTGTGAATCTTCCAGATTTAAGGTGACCAGTGGTGAGTACAGCAAGGATAACTACTTGATTGTTGTTCATTTTATTCTACATTAATGATATTGGGAAGGACCTGACAGGATATGTTCAATAGTTTACTGATAATGCAAAGGTAAGCAGATCAATGAGGGATGCTACTGATACACAGCACTCTCAGAATGATTTGAATAAGTTCAAACTTTGAGTCGATGATAATGGTTATCAATTCAGCGTTAGTGAGTGTAAAGCAATGCACGTTGACCAATATAATGTCTTTTTTTCCTGTGACATTATATTGGTCGAATTATGTCTGGAGAAACTGATGAAGCTAGGGATCCCTGAGTTATAGTGGATAAGAAGTTGAAGTTCAAAAGTCGCAAATACAACTCAGAGGTTATTTTCAGTGTACCAGAACGAAGATTGACGCGTAAGCATAAGAAGGTCATTTTTGCTTCTTTACAAGTCTTGAACAAGATAGCACTTTAACTACCGCTATGCGCAGATTTGGTTTCCTGAGTTCCGAGAGGATGAAAAGCTGTGCAGAGGGTGCAAAGTGGAGTTTCTAAGATGATATCAGTATTATGGAATGTATATTTATGAGAACAGATTGAGAGTGTATGGACTGTAGACACTGTAAGCGAGAAGGAGGGTTAATATGATAGAGACTCATAAACTTCTGAGATGGTATTATGGGATTCTGTTTGATCTTTTTTTTTTTTTTTGTTATATGAAAGGTGGGGAGAGGACAAAGGAGCACCGTGGAAGTTGAGTTTGTTTGCGGTAAAGAAAGGGGTGAGAACTAGATATTTATCTCACGGAATATTGAGTGAATGGAACAGCTTGCTTATCGAAGTGGGGATGCATCTGGCGTGAATGAGTTTAAGAGAATGTGACAGCTGATGTATCGGTAAGGGGTGGTCTCCTCGACGGGTGATTGAACTTACTGGAGGTCTCTTTTACTACTACTACTTATAATAATAATAATAACAATAAAAATCATCATAATATCACGCACGAAAGCATGGAAAATCTCTTGAAAATTATTTCAATCGGGTTAAACAGGCCTGCTTGTTTAATTTGACCAAACAAGAGCTTAGCAGAAATTTCTCGCTTAACCTGGCCCACCTCGAAATCCAACTCTAGAGAATGAAATATGACTTTCCAACCATCCCCACAAAGATCACTACCACAATAAGATTCAAACCTGAGTTTCTTTCATAAACAACAATATCTCCACTTTGCTAACAGGCTGGTGGTTGCAAAGGGAGACACATCCACTCACCCATTCTTCACTCCAAGGATCATCGTTCATGATTTGAGAGATCGAAACTTTTTTGTATCCAAAGCACAGAAGTAATTTATTTTTGATGGAACGTGCAGGAGCTACAGAACTATCTCCTCCCCCCCCAAAAAAAAAAGTTTATTTTCTTTGTTCGCTCCTCCATTCATACACTTGCGCATTCTTCTAAGTGAGTTCCCTTTTTGTTTCCTTCAGAAGAATGCGCAAGTTCGTGATAGATTTCGTCACTTTCTAGTAAGATATCTGTACAAAATCTCAGCCAGTGCTGCTGTCACTATCAGATTACAGCATTTGCACGTTTACATACCTGTAGACTTAAATTCTCCCTCACTTAGTCGTTTATGGTTCCTGAAGAGCACATTGTTTGAAGGAAGCCATTTTGATTCGAGAAACGTAGCTTTTTTATTTTCTTGTCAGACTTCATTAAGTTCAGTATTTAAGTGCAATATTATGAATGCGAATGAGTTTCGGCACCTTGAATACGATACGTTTCGAACTTCTTATTACAAGTCGGAGATTAGAACGAATTCATATCCAAGAGTAAATGCTAATGAAAAGAGACATGACTCGAAGAAGAGAAACACGATTATAGAGGATGAAAGAAATTCTTAGCAACTTAAAAGTCCTTTCTGAAGGTGGAAATAAACACACGCACTTAAAAATTGCGGTAAAATTAATGAGTTAAAAAAGGAACATGGCAGAACTGTGTGTGTGTGTGTGTGTGTGTGTGTGTGCTCGCGCGCGCTACAGTATACTCACACGTTGTGACTGTTATAAATGGATGTAGTTAGATGCAGTGTTTTATACTTCTCCCCCTGGTTTTTTTATGTTTTAACAGTGCGTCCCGTGCCTTGCCTTCCCCACTACACTTAATTATGCTAAAACATTTTCAGCCTCACGTGCGACGTTTTATATCCGCCCCCGTATGAGTGGTTTCCGTCGGCAGCTACCGAGTGAACGGCTACTTGCCATATTACTGTAGCAAGACAAAGCTACAGATGCAGTAAACTCTCCCCTGCCCCTAGTTTCATGGGTATTGACGGCTATAAAGTAGCGTGCTACCCTCGATCATTGCATTCGATGGCACCCCCTGGTATCAATCAGAAGTATAGCAGTCAATGCCTCCGATGTTCCGAGCCAGTTCCACCAACAGAAGCTTCCAATTGAAGAAAATTCTTATCTTCGCTGAGTGTAGACGTCCGTGTATGGTAGCGGACTTGGGTCTCACAAGCGAACCCGTAAAGAAATATCGGCTGGCGTTAAACAAACGTAGATTGTGAGGATTTGGCCCGTAGTCATGAAAAAGAGCTGCGAATTAAGGGGAAATGTTCGGGGCAACCTTGGAGAGATCAACGAGAAGACATAGACCGCTTGATTGATTTTTGCACAAAGGTGTCGCATTGAGAAAGACCCGGCATTATAAAGTGTCGTGTTCCTTTGTGTGTGTGTGTGTGTGTGTGTGTACAGGGACGACGAAGGGGGAGCTCTCCACTGTCTAAAAATATACGCATTTTAAATTTGCTCCTGCAAATTAGAGTGGTATAAATTAGGAGTGTCTCTGAAGCCGCTAATAGTTCGACTTCATTTGCATTGTCAGTTCAATTAAATTAGTTCAGTTGAACTGACACTAAAAGTGACATCTGAAACACATAAAGATTAATTATTTCGGATTTTCCAGTAAGCTATTCTGAAATTATATTCGTGATCCTTATTATCTTCATAGAAGACCATTGTTTTCTTCCCTGACAATTATCCGGAGAAATATTAATTAGCACATGCAATGATGATAATCATCTCGTTCTGCGTCGTAGGGTTTACGACCTCACTTTCAGAAAAAGAAGAGCTGGCAAGCACTGAAGGATGAAAATTATGCCACAATTTTGCACCGAAGAGGAAACTGAATGAGGCTGTGGATCCGTTCTAACAAAGGAGCAGAAGATTTCTTCAGAATTTCCACCCTTCCGTTGCAAGCCAAAGAAATATGGATTGGTTTAAGACAGAAAAACAAGCTGACATTTAGTGAGATTTGCAGCTTCTTTAATTTGGTCATAGTGTGCTTCAAAATATGATTTAACATTTCGTTCGACAAGATATCTGTCTGGATTTAACCCGCCAACGTCGTAATGATTTCTTAATGCGTTATAATTTAAATATGCTACCTATTATTTATGCATATATATTTTGAACAGACATTAACACTTTATTTGAGGTACGTCGATATTTTCGATCTTGGATATTTACAAATATGTGTTGCACCTCACCTCCACTTAATGTGTTGAGACTCACTGGCCGATCACAACCAAGTAAATTGGCTTCATAGAAACGTAATTAGTGTTCTTCTGATAGGGCAGATGATTGCCCTCCCCTCCTCTCTCTCTCTTTCTCTCAATTTCGTGAAATTTTGCAAGATGAAACATCTGAGCATCGTTAGGAAAAATCTTCCACCTCCATAGGAGACCGACTGACTCATCCTCCATTGAAAAGACATTATAAAGATTCCTCCTTATTCGAACCCTGTTTTTTTATGTTAAAACTAAAACTTCTAATTGTCTTTGATATCAACAGAGGCCCAAAGAATGGAGAAGCAGGCCTAATGCAAAGCTCTATCACTTGGTAGCATTCGAACACTTCTTTACACCCGATGGGCGAATTCGAGTTCCACTACAAAAGTGTTTAACTAACGAAGAAGTGTATACAACGGGACCAAAATTAAATGATAAAAGTACGACTGAATAAATGCATGATATCAAAAAGAAAAGAAATGAAGACACTCTATAAGACTAGGAAGCATATGAAGAGATAACTAATTTCATATACCGGAGAAGGCTGTTTAATAACATAAATGCAATCTTTGTAAATTACCGCAATCTGAAAATACATGTTATTCTCATAGCAAGAATATTCGAATAAAAAACTTCAAGTATTTAAAATTGGCACCATTCACTCTATATATGAATGGAAATCACGGACATTTGAGTAAACATATAGTCAGCTGTTTTTAAACCTGATTATTAAGGAAAATATGTAGCTAAAAAGGTTGAAATATCAGAAGATTGAAGTGGATGAGGAATACATGAAAAGGATGGGCGACCATAATATAATGAACTTACCTTAACGTAAGTTTAAGATGATGGATTCGAGTTTGGCTAGGGTAAGATTGATAGATGCAATTAGTCAAATCATAAACTCCATTCCTTAGCTCAGTCAATATCTGCGATGTCCTTTGGTTGAAAAGACCTGAGTTCGAATCCCGCCTATACCTGAAGAATCCTTATAAGCCTTTTCAAGTGAAGGTGAGTTAGCCGCTTTCATATACAAGTGGCATTCTCTTCCTGGAAACTCGAGTTTTTCACCCCACAACGCAGGCGTACTACCGGCCAGAAAGACACGCGAAATTAACAGCATAACACACTGGCCTCATAGCCTTAATTGTTTCTGTCGTAATTCAAATCAACCAAATCCATAAACGGCAACAGATGATTGAAGACGACTTGATTAGAAGACCATCCGTTCTAAGTGCGGTGTGAGAAAAAAGCAAATGAAGATTGTGAAGAACGGGGATGGTGATAATCAGTAAAGAGCCCTCATGGCTTTCAGGCACCATGGAGCATTACCATCAGAACTGACATCTTTCTTGGCTTACTCAGCTGCCATGATTATCCTAATTTCTAAGGAACATTAGAAATCAGGATAATCATTAATTACTTGATGAAATAACTGTGTTATTTCATCAAGTAATTAATCATTGTTTTCATTCATTTCGTTTGACGAGTATATCATTTCTTCTCATCGCTAGCACCTGATTGTGGAATTTCCTTGTCTCTGTCAAGGAAATTCCACAACCAAGATATTCAAGACCAGTTAACTCTGTATTACGAATTTCAAATCACAGGAATAATTTTCCTAAGAGCTATATGAAGCCAGTATGTATATTATATTTATAAAATGCACGTGTCCTTCCGGCCTGTTTTGCAGTAAGATGAGTCCGAGTTTCCGGGAGGAAAACATTTCGATCTCCGTATGAGACAGACCAGCTCACTTTCAATGGAAAAATCCTAATAAGGATTCTTCGCATAAGTCTCGAATCCAGATCTTTCCAACAAAAAGACCTGGATTCGACTGACCCAGTTACGAAGGTTCCTCCTTAGCGGTGAAAGAAATTATCAGACAGAGAACGTGTTTAGAATGTGCTAAGCTCACTCTTCCACAGTGACAAGCACAAATTTGAAGAAATAATCTACTGTGCGGACATCAACTGCTATTTGATATTCTCATCCATATCTACGTCTCCTACTCATTTAAGACAAAGAGTTCATCCATGAAAATTACAAGAACATTAGCTTGACTCAAGAAGTTTCGCTCAACCATAAAAGTGGTTCGACCTTGCTTATTACTAGATTCCTACATTTGGAATGAACAGTCGATGAACGCCGTTACTAATATGGCTTTATTGTATTAAATAATCTATTCGGTGTATTCTTTTCTTTCTTTCCATGACACGGTTCAAGACGTAGAATGAAGGAATCGACTCGAAGATCTCTCTCTCTCTCTCTCTCTCTCTCTCTCTCACACACACACACACACACACACACACACACACACACACACACACACACACACACACACACAGAGTTATGGTTCTATGTCGTACTTTTTCTAGAACATCAAAATCGCTGTTGTTTTTCCCAGTAGGCATTTTTACGAGCCATATTTTACCACAGATATTCGAATTGACAAACATCACTAGAAAAGATCACACGATATCCATCCTTATGACTATACAGAGTATTCAATAAAAGATATCGCCGCCCACATACGTCTTCGTAAAATGCTCTCGGTCGTTCTAAAAAATGTGAAATTATTTCCTTTGTAAAAGTTCGTATAACTTAGATACAAAACCAGTAGCGAGAATTATATAAAAGGAGCTCTATCGATCCGAACTCAGTTCATTATCAATTACCGAAGACAGCACTTCGGAACTTTTTCCGTTCCATTCATCGGTCAGTGTCCTCCGAGCTCTTTGAAAGCCGAAGCCCTTGAATTTTGCTGGCTTCAACAATCAGATAACACGCTAGCCGAGATCTTAATGCTCTGATATTAGTTCGTGTTTGTAAACTATACACAAAGGATGAATGAAAAAGTTGTAGAGTCCGCCTCTCCGCATGTCGATTCATTTCCTCTTTCACAGAAGAAACAATAACATTTAAAAATGCAACTAATGCTAACAAAATATAGGTGCTGCTATGGCTGAACAGCTGCATGCATCAGTTTATTATGCACGTACGCACCGTACAATGGATAGAAGTTACGAACTATGAGTGTAAAACAGACGCAATGTTTGTTCTCTTGCTCTTGGGGTATATTTGCTGGTAAATTCTGTTTTATTCATTTCTGTTTATACAGATAGAGAATTCCTCTTAGAGTAATCGCTTAACAGAAAACACGCTGCTATTTACATAACCTAAAGATCGCACTCAACAGCTCCACCTGGCGGAATAAAAAGGATCTTATGGAAGAGTAATCTTATTTTCTTGAACACAACGTTAGGTGATGTACTATGGTTTGAATTATTGGACAGCATTCAGGTTTTTCTGCACATGTGAAACCGGAGCTCTCGCAGCATCACTAATCTTTTAACTGATTTTGTTATCTCTTAGTAAGCCACTGAAGGCAAAAAGTGAAGTCAAAATGGCAAGTTATTATGCTATAGTTATAACATTTTGCTGACTCCATTTTGCAAACTACTGAATAATCAATTCCTAAAAGAGCCGAAGTGAAAGTATTTTATAGCAGTTACTATCTTCTGTGGGAACAGCTAGATAGACGCAAAGCAAAGATTTCAAAATCTCAATGTTGTTTCATTTCAGAGCGTACAGGCTGACATTAGACATCATTTTCGTATTCAACCGGAATATGGGGATTGATAACATAATGCGATTATTGGTGATTCCTGTCCGAACTATTTTTACGATTGCTCCTTACACTTGAGACGAATAAATATCGTGTTACTTTCGATTAGAATACGACCAAAGTACAAATATTCAAAAGTGCAGAGAAGCATTTAATTTGATATCCGAGTTCTGGCAGATATCAGTTAGCTGATGATATATCTAACATTCTATTGTAACCAACGCAGTCCAGCAGTCATACGGAAACACATGCTGTATATATATGGAGCGCCACTCGCAACTAACAGCATCTTTGAAGAATAGGTCTACAACCATATTGTCAGCTTATAGTTGGGAGAAAAACTAACTTCTCGTATCCCAAATTAGGTTTAGTTTGTAAGATCTAATTCGACATGATCGATCAATGTAGGAAGTATTAATGAGGTCAGAAATAAATAGCGAAATCAGTGAAACAAACAAACAAAAAAAAAAACACTTCCTGTTCCTTCCAGTCGTGAATCGTATCATCTATATTCAAAATTGGGAGAGGAGCATAAGTAAAACTAGAAAAAATGCACACAAATATAGAAAATACAATATTTTCATTAGAACTCTAATCTGTTGAAATAACGACAATAATTATTTACAAATTTATGTTACAATAAAACACAAATCGATGGAATGTTTGCGGTTGTATATTTGCGACATTTTTTTAATTATGATTCCAAATATACCACGTTTAGTTTTAAACTTGTTCATTTTCGTACAATTAAAAGCTTGCTCGTAAATGTATGACGACAGGCTGATAGAATATAGAACTAAAATAGAAGTAGCGAACAATTCGGCAAAGGGCCAATGCGCACATATTTCATACGTTGGAGTGTTATTATAAGACTAAAAAAAAAAAATTACGATGACACTCCTTAGCTAGGAAAGTTCTTCCTAGTCAGATAACAGTCAAGTAAAATGAGAATTCTATTCAATGCAAAAGTAAGTTTTGTGACTTTGTTAAAATTTAAAATAGTTAAGTTAATATAAATTTTAGACAAATATCTCTCTTTCAGATTCGAGTTCAAGAACTCGCAATTTGCATTTTATTTTTGGTTGCCAGCACCGTTATATAACCTAAATCTATTATTAAAATTGCTCAATTGGTATTCACATAAAAAGACTTATCATCACCGTTTTAACATGTTTAAAATAACAGGATGAAACTGCAAAATTAAAAAAGATTTATTTGGATCGGATGCTTAAAAAGGAAGGAGCTGTGTTTCGAAAATCTGTTTGAAGAAATATTTCCAAACGAATATAAAGAAAAACATCAGTAAGTTTGAAAAGAACTATACGCTAATTAAATTATTAATGGGATTCATAATTGATAATTCCCAATAACTTTTGATAGCTCTACCGATATTTCTGAAAACCTGGCGTTTACCAGTTATCGGTGTCACTTGCAAACCACTGCTCTCGAACTAGGAGCTAAACTTTTAGGTCTCATGCAGTCTATTAATCTTTTCACTTAATTTGCTAAATATGATAATTTATCAATGTACCATCTATTTTAAACTAAACTTAGCCGTTAAGTTTGAGGCATCTGGTCTTAAGCCTGGCATCTTTCTCAATCCAGCAAAAGCTTTGTGATTTACTGTTTATGGCAGGAACGTGAGTTTTAAGGATAAATCTCTCTCTTTATTGACATTGACTCCAATTTTATTTCAGAAGCTTCCTGATTTATTCCTACAGATAGGATTTCAGGCATGGAACAAGGTATATTTATCCCTTTATTATCTATTTTGTAAAACAGGAAAAATTGGTCTCGCGTATATTCTCTGAGTGGTTTGTCTGTCTTCATCCATCGGACATCCTCAGATCGTTTGGTCATTCGGTTGCGCGGTGATGTGCCACACCAGTCCTCGCCAGGTGGTCCTGTTGTATGCTTTTCTAGCGGCTTCAACTCTCTGAAGATCAGTCACACCATCCATCGATCTAATTGAGGGCCTACCCCTTCCTCTTTTTCCAGACAGTTTATCTTCCATTACTGTGTGTCTTGTTAGATGAAAAACCCCGCCACCGCTGTATGAACTCGCCTTCAGTTGAGAAGTCATTGTAAAGTTCTTTCTCGTCTTAGGCGGTATTCGAACCCAGATCTCTCTCTCTCTCTCTCTCTCTCTCTCTTTATACACACGCACACATACATACATACATACGCACACACACGTACGTGATAGGAATTAACCATGAGGAATTTATAAAAGGTAGGGTCACTTGGCCTTTTATAAACTTAATTTGATAATAACGGGACGGTTAATCCTATCAACATTTTTCATTTTGATTGTCACCGCATGTGCTCTTTAGTTGGTTTTGCAGCGGGTGGGGAAAACCCCATTTTTCGAAAGGAGGAACTTTGCCATCCCCACATAAGATCGACACCTTCATTCGAAAACTCCTATTAATTTTCAGGTTTTCTCGACCAAAGGAAGTCATCACTACTCCGACTGCGCTAGGGAGTTGCTTTAAACAAAACACTTCTGAGTTTAGTAATAATGGACCACGTAATCCATCCCTGCTTTCAGGATTTGAATATCAAGGCTAGGCGAGTTTGGAATACAAAATATATTCAATTATGAAACTAACAAGACTACCTACTCTAAATATTCTTGCATCAAATAGCAAGCTATTTTTGATCTCGTCTGAACATATTTCGTTGTGTGAAAAATTCAAAAATCTGTCTGTCGGTAAAATCACAGTAAAATGTTGAATTTTCTTTCGGAACCAAACTCTGCATTTATTCGCCGAACTGTAAAAAAATAAAATAAAAATAAAAATAAAACTCATAATCGACTAATTGAATACTGATTCAATGAAGTACTAAAAAACAAAATAAAGTATTGTAAAAATATTTCCATAATCTAATCAGTGAAATTTAATATCTCATGCGGTCCGTTGCATTTGATTTGTTCTACTTAGATCTAGCAAAATCATCGAACATTTTGATTAGGTTGGAGAAATGTCTGTGATGCTTACGCTATTTATAAACAAATGCTATTTGGATTAACGTAAAGACATTCGACACCATGCATTTCAGATGAATTTTCCCATGTAATGCCTAATCCATAATAAGGACTTTCAAATATGGCTGAACAAAGTAACATTAATCACATCTCTCTCTCTCTCTCTCTCTCTCTCTCTCTCATTTTGTCTCTCTCTGATGTGTGTGTGTGTGTGTGTGTGTGAGCGTGTACGCGCGCGTGCGTCATGTCGCATCACCTAAATAAAACTTTCAACAGCAGTATATAGCAAATAAAGTTTCACTTCGCCGCTGGTTCACTTTTATTTCTAATCTCAAAAACCGTATTAAAACATGCGGATGGCACTTAAAATGTGATCGCTAAAAAAAAAAAATGAATTCTCTGCTCGTGGTTGTGTTGTGCATACTTCAGATGGCATGACGAAGCGTGAGTCGTTGTGATCCAGTCCTTAAGTAATGTGAGTGGCACAGGAAATACAAACCACAAACAAAAATGTCCACGGACAAGGAAAATCGCCCAGAAATGTATTCTGATATATGAGTTATGACAGCAGCAAGTCTGCGAGACATAGACAAAGCTATTAACTAGAAGGAATGAGTGACGCATGCTTTTAGCTCAAACACAGTGTTACGTCAATTTTTTGCTGTTCTTAAGAATCAAATTGCTTACGGTTTCTCTATTTTAAATGGATTTTTATAATATAAATGCAAAATGCAGTTTTAACATTGATGGTTTTCCAAATGAGCCACGATGCCAATAGGTGTATTTCTTCTAGTTGATTAACCTGTCAAAGGATGATCAACAATTACATACGCACTTCTACGCATCGTAGCGCATTACAAACGAATAAAATCCATATATAGCAAAAGCGATACTAATTAATATGAAGAACTATGAACCTTTACTGATTATTTTATTACCAAAGGAAATTATAATAACTGTTCGCTATCTTATATGGACTTTGCAAAATTATTACCAAATAGACGTGTGACCGAATGTTTAGCACTCCTGCCCTCCACCCTACTAGATGTGGGTTTGAATCCCACTGTGGGCATAGATGTTTTTAAATGCCTTCAGGTGGTAGATGAGTTTCACTGCCCACTGTGAAACCACCACCACCCTGATTTTTAAAGGAGTTCGAAAAAGTTCCATCTTTGATTTGTTCAGCAGAATTCTTGGAATATCTGATCCTCATCAAAGTAATATAATCGAGTTGTCGCTGTCGTATTTGGACGGTTTTTTGACTGTATTGAATATACTTTTACTAATGATAATATATTGGTAGATAATACTACATAATGGTTAATTTAAAAAAAGCAGAATTCTCTTCTTAAATGCATTCTTTCGCGCTTTGAGTCTTGCGGATCCTCGAGAATGAAAAACGCCTTCCGTCTTAAAAACGATGTATTCTTCACTGGCAAAAGATAGATACACTAAAATGATGATTTGTCGTTGGTAATGTGACCAGTTTCATCATTACACTGATATTGTGAGGTTTTCAGCATATTAATATACATAGCAGATAACAAGTTAATCTAACAAAAAAGAAAAAAAATCAGACTCCTCTTAGAAAATTCCTGTGCACTCACTCCACTTAAAGGAACAATAATTAGAAGATTTTCGGAATCCAATCCAACCGTTTTATTTCGTTGACAACAAGAGACTCTTCTTGAACGGTGCCTTATTGGTGAGGGCTTCGTTCCATGCACTATTTAATCATCGGTAAACGGTTCCTCCTAATCCTTTCCACTTCACATGGTAAATATCTTATCCGTTTCAAAACTTTATCTGATTTCTTGTTCGCTGTAACAGAAGCTGCACTTGTCCTCCTTACTCCATCTTTCAACTGTGTCGTTGTCGCTCACCAGGCTTGTCGTACCGTCAAACAGTGCATTTAGGCTATAATTTTATTCAGTATATGACCTTGTTCTGCTGAACAGCAACTATGCATCGATAACATGGAACCACCGCGATGCTTTAATTCACGGTGATGTATTACATCTTCTCTTCTCTTTTGGAGTCAAATGTTCTCTATTTTTGTAACCTTTCGGTAAGAACATATCTGTGTGTGTGTGTGTGTGCGCGCGCGCGCAGTTAAAGATATTGTATGTGTTAGTGAGTAGCAAGGAAATGTCGAAAAAATAATTGTTGAGTCTAAGATCGTATGCGAAGTTATTGACGTTTCTTAATTCTATAAAGAGCTTGTTTATTAGGGACTTAAAAGATAATGAGGCAGCGCTTACTTTATTATCCTATGAAATATGGTTTGTGTTGTATGGATTACATATAGACTCCATCTGAGCACGTAAAACTGCGTGCGATTCTATTGTCAACATTACTTCTGAATGCATGAAAGAGAAATGTGCGTGATATGGTTATGGATTCTACAGATGGCGCCACCATGATAGAATATCTCCTAGAAACGATAATCTAATAATAGCAGCTTATGCAGGACTGCTAATATCAGTCTAACTGTAGGCAATGGGCCGTCGTCACATATAAGCCAATGCAAATGGATAATGAATACATGTACATAACGTCACATATAAGCCAATGCTAAATGGGTAATGTGCAAAACACACATCGGGACACTCGAAGCCGTGGCAAGTTTTCACTCAAAAAACCAATAGATAAGATAGAAGATGTAGCCGAGCACTGTTTACGGTATCTAATGAGATGAATGCTTGATAAGAAAGAGGCGTCAGAAATAATGGATGGCAGGGAGAGGCTGCTCAGAGCAAAAGCCAGAGAGAGAGAGAGAGAGAGAGAGAATCCTGAGGGACGATGACTTGAGTCCTTCCTGACAACTATTAGTTGTCAAGATGATCACCAAGGAATGCTTCGAAACGTCTCGTAATTGTATTAACAAACTTATATATTTATGGTGGAATAATCCACTGTTTATTGGACTGTATTTAGTAATTAGTTTCGTCGAGTCATGGATAAGAAATTGTAAGAGAAATAGAATTTCTAATAGGACGAGATATCAGAAAGCGAGAGAGACAGAGAAAAGCAAATAACTGTCCTCAGAGTAGTTTGTCGCTGATTCTTGGCAAGATTTATTGTTTTCCAAACACAGAATTCAAACGTTGTTTATCGTTCACTTTGTCAATTTCCATGAAAGTGGCGGAGAAGAGTTGAGCTACACGTAACAGAGAAATAAAATAAAACCAGTCGTTTTGAAATAGGAGAAAATAATGAAGACGTACCGGATCTTTTGTATTGAAAATAAAAGTCCATGAGGGACGTGTAAACAGACAAAAAAAAAATTACCTCTAAGGCAGAGAGAGAGAGAGGGAAGAGGGAAAAAAAAAAAGTCCCGGCATGCAATTAGAGAGCAAACATTGTGGCCATGTTGAATCACGGCTAGGTTGGATTTCTGTGTAGGCAAATGTCAACATCTGTCTTATGAGAGAGGGCCGCCTCTTGTACTGATAGAGGGGGTCTCGCTCAGCCCTAACATGCCAGGGCAAGCAGTCATACACCTTCTTTCCTGCTACCTGACCTCCGAGCTTTTCACGGTTCACCTGGGGCTGTCTTAACCGATGGTGGTGGCCGGCTGCTCGAGCTAAAGACAATTTTCACAAGGGTCGAAGAGAGAGAGAGGGAAATACGTCAACAGAACAGCAGATGATAAAAGGGACTTTTGTTTCGTTAAAATCACTGAACTGTGCGGGAAATAATAAATCTTTTCCCACCCCCTAAACCACCGACCAGATGCTAACGAAACGAGTACATTGTTTTAACGCAGCTTAGCTCGGCAGCGCACATATTTACATTTTGTAGAGAGAAAAACACGCATTTACTCAGGGGACATGATTTACGGAGAGACCTGTTAATTAGCAATTTTTGTGAGTTGTTTTTCCTTTCCTTGTTTGTCTTCGTCGAAACTCCGTCTGTTTGCCGATTACTGAGATCTTTACTACGGTTTTAAAAATGGCTTTGGTTCGACCTTTGAAAGCATAAAATGAGTCTATAGCCCGCCAACCTGTTCTGAAGTTAATTGTATAATTAATATATGATTAAGTCTTAAATTAAGTTAACAAATTGCTAATTGCGAAAAGATAATTTATTTCGCATATTGCTATTTAATTTTGAGATTTTGAAACTGAGAGAATATTGTGGAAATTTGGTATTTTAAACTGTTCGTATTGTTGCCAATTGGCAATTTACTAGTATTGTTAGTTAGCAGTTGGGAAATTTGGTACTGAATACAATCACGATGTATATACATCGTGATTGTATAATATATATATATTAATTTGCTTACAAAAAATTTTCTTACAAAAAAGAATTTTTTGTAAGAAAATTCTTTAAATCAAGCATTTTAAAGGATTGTTGAAATATTTTGTTTTTTCCTCACCTGCGTAAAATTAACAAGATGCATAAGATTGCATACAACGAAAAATAACTGAGTAAGTACATACACCGTACAAATGGGAAGAGCCTTGTTGAAGTTGGGACAAGCGGGGCGCTTTCCCCTGGGGTGAAATTTCAAATTAGTACATAGTCGGTATCAGTCGGTGGGGGGAGGGTGTAAAAAGAACTCGCTTTTCCTGGGTGAAAGTGGCTAGACGCCTATACTGGTGTGTTGCGTTGTGTATATGTATGCGTCTGTGTGTATACAAGACACTAAATCGTAGACTGTTAATGCTATTGTAAATTGATAACAATAGAACTTAGTTTTTAAAAGAAGTTAGGGGAAAATTATAAAACTTGCAAAATATGTCTAGAATTTGCTCATATCTGGTTGAATCTTATGTTAATAGAAACTACATCCATTGTTGGATTATAGGGAATGGATCGGAATGTAAATACTTCATTGTTAAGTTAACAAAGAGAAGACAAGAGAACATCTCTTTACCAAATCAAACAATGAGGTGTGCTGTTGAATATCGTTATCATATCATTGAATATTGTTATCGTGTCTGTTTAGATTAGGACCTTGCACTATGACGTATTACCATATTCCAATCGTAAAAAAAAAAAAAAAAAAAGAAAAAAGAAAGAAACGGTCAGTGGCTGTTATAATAATAATAATTCAAGTTGTTCTGTGTTAGAATTTTACTAATGGTTAGTCATATCCACTTTTTATTTGATCCTGTACGTGGATTGACTTAATAAAAAGAGACGAAATTGAGTCCCAGTAAATGAAAGAAAAAATCAGTGAAAACACCCAAGACTGTTGCAATAAAAATAAAAGTTAGAAACAAACACAGAAAGCAGGCAGAATCTTTACTTTTAATATGTTCAGATGAAGCAAGCCAAGTGAAAAAAATGCTTGTCATTGTTGGCTTGGCTTCCTCCCCCTTTTTCTTTTCCAGCAAAGAGTGTTGAAATATTTTCATATATTGGTTGTAATACCATTATTTCATACACTGGAATGCTTTTAAATCGCCATCGGAACGTTAAGCTGCAAGAAAATCATTTTTCATATGAACAGCAGAAGTGGTGATCAGAAAGGGTACATTAGGAATATTTCTATAGTTAACGTCATAAAATGTTTGATAATATGACCATTATAGAACATTTCAAATGTTCTATAATTTGCATTGCTGTTTACTGTTTCATAGCAGAGCGTGGATGCGTTAAATATCATCTTTTCCTGACTGCTGCAATCAGGTCATGGGTGAATATTCCGAATATTCCATACTCCAAACATGGAGTAAGTACTGCAAACACACTAAACTTATCATTTAGAACGAGCAAACTTTCTCCAAATCAGATGAACATATCACGAGGTTTATTAAGCCATTTTCGTGCCTTTCAGACGCACGTGTGGCGTTATTGTGAAGAACGACTTCGTCCTTTTATGGCAAGATCCAAGTTCGAGTCGTGTCAAGTGTGCGAAGAACATTTTTGGGACTATTTCCAACCGACGTTTAAGGAGTAACATCCAGATTGGTCTAAGACAGTGCACTCAGTTCACAGACATAGAACACTATCATTTCCTGGCGTAGTTTTTGTATTACAAGTTATTGAAATACGAAACAGATTTTGTATTTCAATAACTTGGATACAAGGTTCAGTAACCACACTAGCAAGGAGCGATCGTAATCTCTCCTCCTCCGTCATCCCCAAACATACACTCGACTCACATTGTCGTCAATACCAATGCGGCTTATCCAATGCAGGATTTCACTCCCCCTGCCGGCTTAGAATTGTTTAATTTGCATACACGGCAGAGGGATGTGCTTAATCGATTATTTGCGTTGGGGCGCAAATTAGGAAGATACAGCGAACAACTGACAATGGGTGACTATACTGTGGGTGCTCAACAGAAGGCGAAGATTCTACCGATTGTGATAGGGAGACTATATATATATATATATATATATATATATATATATATATATATATATATATATATATATATATATTAAACTTCAGAAGGAACTTATATTTCTCTCTTGGATGTCCCTGCTTATAGTAAGGGAAGTGCTTCTAAAAAATAAATAAATAAATAAATAAAAAATAAATAAATAAAAAACGGAAGAATATCAGACAGATTATTTATCGAATGATAAGTAATCCTTCAATAGATCAGGTATGGTTCACAGCCAAAAGGCACGATGAGTCGGTGTTATTTTCGAATATTTCTACGGCATCAAGTTACTGCGGTATTAGATGGTGTATAACTGCAGAATGCTTCATGGAATGAAACTCTTTCTAAACTCAGAACGCTCTCAACGATTCACATTTAAAGTTCTGTTGTTAGTAGTAGATCTTCAAAGCATAAATTCCCTTGTTTTTCTAATATACGACAAGCAAACTTTGGAACACAACCGAGATGAGAGTCGCTAAATGAAGTACGCTGTTATGCTTGTATATGTTGTTCATCAAGTCATCTGAAAAGTAACAAAACTAACCCAATCTTTTTTCATATATATATATATATATAGCTTACTTATAGTAAAATTTCTTTTTCTAAACAAAGCTTCAATATTTTTGGGATTAAAGTGAATGGGAGTAGAATCATAACTAATTTAAAGAAAAAAAAAATCACTTTGTATAAAAAAGGGCTGCAACTAATTCAACGGAGTTTAGAACAGGTCACGATTCAAGAATACTTATACTCTGGAATCGCTGTATTGCTTGACGGTGAATTTAGACTGTTTTGTTGTGATGTATTCCATGAAAAAAATCGATATGTTGCACCATTTTTCAAAGCATCCTTTGGTGTGGTTTATATTCAGTGCTTATGTCTTGACGATAACAATGAAGATCAGTCGGTAGACAACTCAACTCGATGGTCAGTTGCCTTCATGACCACAGCCTGATCACAAACAGTACGATGTACTAAAACAACGTACTTAACTTCCACTATCTGTGTTCAATTGCACTGGTGCCAATGCAGCTAAATCCTTGTAAGGCGTACTGCAGATGCATATCAGAGCATATGAGAGAAAGAATATTATGCTATCTTTAGTACAGTGTGAAGTGAGTTCAAGTCTAAAATTAATGAATAGGAAAATCAAACATGATCAGCGCTCTCTCTCTCTCTCTCTCTCTCTCTCTCTCTCCAGTTCATCAGCTTTTCATAAACTAAACGTAGTACATATTGTCAACTCTAAAACAAAGGGACAGCCTTTCCCATGGTTCCCCTTCTTATCCAGATAACCCCGTTAATAACCCTAAACGCATTTCATTATTCCGCCTAGTTTGAATGGATTAGGCTTAATTATGTAGTCTGTGCTTGGTGTAGGATTACGAAGATTCGCGCTCTCTAAAACAGAATAGGATTAGTAATGTCAAACTGGTGTACAACTTGATTATTTCGGAGAAATCTGTTGCTTCTCTTGGAGGATCAACCTTTTGAAAAAAGGTGTCCCCCCCATTTTTTTTCTTCCTTTCTTTCTTTAAAAATACACTAATCATTTTTGAGCTGGAAGAAACACAATGAGGGTGAAGAAAAGGAGTCACACGACATCACTGGTAGCAAAGATAAGCCAGGGAGACTCCTGCTGCGTTTGCATCGACTAGCAGGAGCCGTCGCCTTGCTGGTACACTGTGGCGGCCTCAGGTCGCACTACATATACACTAGTCTTGGCCATGCACGGTAAAACGAATCGCTGTTATTATAGAAAATGGGCGGAAAAGTTAACTATTTGCAGATGACGTCATTCGTGTATATTTTTAAGCAGACGCATGAGAACTGTAGTGAGTTACATCGCTAAGAGCGCATTGCCTTTGTGAAATGAATCTCGATGCATTTTTTAAAGTGCACGTTTTTGTTGCTGCTAAAAAAAGCTATCATAGTTTCTGTGTGCTTGAAACATGAGTCTCTGAAAGTGAAATAAAGCAGAGAAATAACAATCCATAAGACAAATGATTATGTCACAGAAATGGTGGGTTTATTGTTTTTTCAATCCAATCTCCATATCATACAACTATACGTCTTAAGTAAATGAAAACAAGCAAAAGGTTAAGTTATTCCTGTACATTTTAAACTGCTGGTTATCAGAACAATGTTTGTTGGCGTTTTCTAAGTTAACCGCAATGAAAAATCAAAACAAGGGAGGAGGAAAGAGCCACTTTTTTGTTTTTCCTTAATTGAGTTCTTTGTTAGATTAATACTGGCCTTGCAATATTGGTCATTTATTAGCTAACGCCAACAATCACTGCACAGCGCGCGCTGATGTTTGCCCGAAATTGAACTAACAATAGTTGATTTCATTTAATTAATTATGTTTTTTAATTGCGAACATAGAAGTTAGGCCTAATAGCATCAAGGCATTTGCTTCCAAATTGGAACTGTAATTAAGCTAAAACCTATACAGGAATTTTAAATAATAATAATTTTCTAAACACAGAATAATAAACGCAATGTTTATACAAGATAAGAAGTGAGGTAGGAATGTTAAACTGGCAATTTAAACACCTTAAATCATTTATAGCAGTGAAAACTGTTATAAAACTAATAAAACACATTGTATTAACTGTTAGCATAGCAACTAATATATATAATATATATATATTTCATACAGTATTGCCCCAAAATAAGCAGATGAATGATAAGCAATAGGAGTTTACAATTATGTTGATGTTGTTGTCGGTAGTGGTGGAGGTGGTGGTCTGGGGTTTTAGAAGACTTACAAAGCAACAGACATGTGCATTAGGCCTAATAAACTGTTCACTCACTAATTTATTGCAGAAAACAGATGTCAGCATCTTTATATACATACACACAGGAAAAAAAAGGGGGGTTGCGGTGCTGACATAATTCTGCCTGAATGTGCTCACTACTATGTCAAAATCAAAAGTTCTCGTATACTGAAATCTCCCCTCTTGAGCACACATTTATACTACACAGTTTCAGAGGCAAACCTTAAACTAGACAAGAGGGGAGAGTGGTGTGAATACGTTTTATAAACAAAACAAAACCCCTCTCCGTGTTACATTCAACCCAACAGGTTCCTATTTCTTTTGTGTCTATAGTATGTTATTTCTTGGTCCACGGTCTAAATCTTCCTATTGACGACCTGTCAGGGTTTCTACAAGCGAGCTGTATTGGGCTAAAAGTGTGCAGCTTTCGCCGATCGCCTTAAGCGACCTAACCCCTAGGATATAGTACAGTATAAAGTGCCTGGCTCTCCTAGGTGGGTGGGTAGGTGGTGGATGGGTGATTGTGTATAAAAACCAACACCTGGGGGGGGGGGTTGGTGGAGGGGAAACTAGGTGACGTTCTACACTAAGGCTTTCTAAAACCCTGGCCGAGAAGATAACCAAAGAAAGGTAACCTAGCCGTACACCTGGACTAGCGTCTCGCTGAACTTTGACCCTTTCCGACTACCTGGTATGGATTGACCTGTCGTCACACCGTTCGTGTGTTCACTACATACAAACTAATCTTGGCACAGAAAAACAAATATAAAGTCTCACCTGTCGGCACTATTTACAAACGGAATGTTGGTCTGTAATCTCTCCTACAGTCTCCGTAAAAACTGCCCGTCATCGGGCGCGTTTTGGCAGTCGTCCGTCACAAGTCCACTAGGTTTGTGCACAGGTCACAGAAAAAAATGAAACGGATGGAATTCCGCAGTCTGAGGTCAATGCGCCGTTAGGGACTGAGCTACGGAGTGGGAAGAAAGGCTGGTGGTATGCGGCGGAGGTGACTGCATCAACGACGGACTGTGAGAATGTGCGTGTAGCGGACTTCCCCCATGGCCGAGAAGCATGTCGTTATTGGTCCCCGACGGGGTCCCCTGACCTCCGTTGTTCTGCTGCAGCTGTGCGATCGGAGGGGTCATCCGCTTCTCCTTTTGCCGACGATTGCAGAACCACACACGCACGACCTCTTTTTCCAGCTGTAGACTGTCCGCGAGGCTCGTAATCTCCTGCGCTGACGGTTTCGGCTGCTTATGGAAGTGACTCTCGAGAGCGCCTTTCACCGATACTTCGATGCTCGTTCGCTTCTTTCGCTTACGGCCTTGAGCGGCGATTTTGTCGATGTTGGTCGGCGACCCCGTGGTACTGTCGGCTTCTTCGAGCCACTTGGCTAGAAGTGGCTTCAACTTGCACATGTTTTTGAAGCTCAACTGAAGGGCTTCGAATCTGCAGATGGTCGTCTGGCTGAAGACGTTTCCGTAGAGCGTGCCAAGTGCTAACCCCACGTCGGCTTGGGTGAATCCCAACTTAATCCTCCGTTGTTTGAATTGTTTGGCGAACTGTTCTAAGTCGTCGGAGCTCGGAGCCTCCTCCTCTCCACTCTCGGGGTGCCTGTGGTCGAGGGATCGGGTGTGGCCGTCCAGTTGATGGTGGTGATGGTGATGTTGGTGCTGCTGGTGGTCGGGATGCGTCGGAACCTCCCTCATGGCAGGATGCACCTGGCCTCCGCCGTGGGCCAGCATTCCATTCATTCCGTAGGCCGAGTGCTGTAGGTGCGACGGTCCATTTCCCGGCGGCATGCCACCCATATGTGGCGACGCTAGCGACGATGGGTGCCATGGGTGAGAAGCCGCCATATGCTGCGGAGGACGGTGGTGGAGGGCGGTGGGGTGCAGATCAGCGGCCGTGTGTGGCGGCTTGATGTCCTGAGAATGCAGGCCGGGAGGAGGCATCCCCGTCGACCACGGTCCGGGATCGTTGTGAGGTGGCAGACTGACCCATTGGTGGTGCGGAGCCAAAGCGTGACCGTTGGGGCCCTGATGCTGCGGCGGCATGTACTTCATCTCTGGAGGCTCGCGCGCGTAGCCGGCCTGCGAGGTGGCGACCTGCATGCCGGAGCTGTCAGAGTGTGTGTTCGTCAAGGAGGACACTGCGCTTGTGGCGACGTACGGATTGGACATGCTGGTAGCCATACTGAGGCGGGCATGGGCGCCGCTAGCATCCGCATGCAAAACGACCCCTAGTGCTATGCGCTCTGCATTGGTCTCGAGCTGGCCTCGCTCAGCGAGACGACCGACAATCATGGCGGTGATGGATAGGTTTGTGTCGCTCCGTCCGATTGGCTGCTTCTCCACGTGACGTGTGCGGGGAGGGAGAACGTCACAGTCACGTCCCTAATGCAGACTACTCATTGGCGGCATGTTTCCATGCTGAAAACTTCGGAACGCTGATGCTCCGTACAAATCCGGCGGTCTGCTAGGAGTTCCTCCGTCTCTAGCGAAGGCCTTTAACGTAATCGTGGCTGGGAGTTAAGGGACATGCAAGGTCGATAGTGTCACGGTAGCTAACCTCCTCTCTCTCCCCCCCCCCCCCCTCTCGACGTCCCCCTTTCAGCTGCCGTTGCCCATAGTAGGGCGGAGCTCTTACGGAGGCGGGATTCGGGGGCACTTGCCGACAGTGATTAATACGGACAACGTGTGCACGTGAGTAGACGTTTTGGTCTGTGCCGTCCGCAAAGTTCCCACTGCTTGGATTAGACTTTCAGTTCGTTTTATTGAAACTACATTTCCATGGGAAAGAAAACATACACACACACATACACTGACACACATCAACGTATGCAGTCTGACTGACCTCTAGTTGCATTTACTCCTTTCACGTCTCTGCATTTGAGCCACCCACTATGCATTCTGAAAGTTCGTGTTGTGTTTGCTAGGCACATTAGCTATTGTAACTCGGATCGATGGGCTGCACTACAGTAGGGAATGAATCTCACATATCCTTTCCATGCACATACAACGTGTTTGGTATACCTCAGCGACATCTGTCGATTTTAGTAGACGGATATCCCAAGTTAAAAATAGAGAAAAAAAAAAGGTACCGGATCATGTTATAGTACTATGCAGGCGGGCTATCCAGGTATTTTTATGACTATGTTGATCTGGTTTTTTTTTTTTTAAAGGGGGGGGGGGATGCATTCTGGATCTAAGAATATTTTTGCACTTTTACTGATATTTATTGTTGTTAATTTTTTCTGTTGGAGAATAAATTATCGGATTTAATGGAGCATTGTAAATCTTCCATACAAAATAATAATCGCCTTAGCAAGAACACTCAAATTACAAGAAAGCACTTCGCAGCTTGTGAACATGTGCTAGAGAAATTAAATATCACGAAAAATATTCTGTAACAAATTTAATTCAAGAATTTCTTTTGCTCTGGGGCGCTTCGTAAGTTTTGAAAAAAAAAAAAAAAAATTGTTCCACCATATGATTCCAGTCATCTTTCCATTACTTAAATGTACGCATCATATGCAATAACTGTTGCCATGGTTGCTTGATCCAATGGGACAGAATGGAATAGAAAAATTTATTAGACTGCCCGCGTATATTTGCAAAAGGGAAAACTAATCGAGACTTGCGATATCAAAGAATCGTCATACAAATGGATAACGTGCTTCTGAAGGAAAAATGATCAAAATTATCAATGTTAATGTTGAGACTAAATATGAACTTGTTTACATACAAACGAATAATATTCATTGATCTATTAATGACAACAGCGGATGCAAACAAACAGTTGACTAAACAATGCGTTTTGAATGCCAAGCGCGCGTGCGTGCGTGTGTGTGTGTGGAGGGGGGCAGCCTATTGCTACATGAGATCAAACATGTGATCAAACCAGCCTGGGATCATTAAACAACTATTTGTTAGGTGCTTGCCTTTGGAGTGTTTTAGAATCGCTCTGTGTTCCCATGTATAATACCTCACAGAGAGAGAGAGAGCTGAAAGGATAGTCGTTGTAGATCTACAAAGATCCCTCTTGGATTTTGGAGTACATTTAATTTGAACACTGGAAAATTAGTAGGAAGAAATATTCTTGTTGTTTGGAAACTGCAAAGAAGAGTTTCCGTAAAACATAGTTTTAAAAAATTGTAAGCACTACTGGAGCTCACTTAGTTAAGTCGCGCGCTCATTCTCTTTGACAGAAAAGTGTGCTTAAATACGAATGAGAGAAAAACATCCGGCAAACGGCAGTCACTCTCGAAAATATCCACACGGGTTATGACAGTTACGGACACACAATTTGTAAGTTGCGATTGGCGAGATACTTGAAATTAATCTCGCACTCAGTTTATTCTGTACAACTGTGATAATCATGATGTCACTTTACAACAGTACCACTGAACACATTCTTATATGCAAATAACTAATTGTACGATGCGTTGTTGTATAACGAAGTCATCAATTATCTTAAGTCTGTTTTGGGAATTGTTGTGTTAAGATTTTATTAATACGACTACATTACCAGGATAATTTTATGCATCATTTTGTGTCTTTTCATGTAATTTAGTTTGTTCATTTGAAATGCCTCGCCAGATTTTAGTAAAGATCCTAATTGCCCAATTTGGGTATGCTAAAACTCGGATCAATACCTGCTCTGTTATATTCTTTTTGTTTTCAATCCATGTTTACTGCTGTTTACTGCTCCTGCTCCGAATTCTATTGGAAAGCAGTGATTTTCAAGTTAGATGCATGCCATTAGAAGAATAAGAATTAAAGTATCAGAACGGTATTTATTTATCTTCTTATTATGTAAACGATAGGGAAAAATATCTAGTTTAGGCTGTACACAATCCAAGTCGTCCGCGGACTGCATCATTTTTCAACATATTTCAATCCTTCTCTTGTATACAGTTCTGCGATCTGAATTTACAAATACTTGGTTTCGCCGAACAGATGCAAACGTACGTGAGACAATCAATCCAAAACGGTTAAAGTTTACACAGAAAGGCGATGCAGAATCAGCACTTAGGTAAACGGACTAACTTATATTAATGACAAGCATACACGAATCCTCTGAACATTTTTCAAACGTGTTTATGTATCATAGATTTATGTATAAGGAAAAAACTCCAGCAGTTTTTGGGAAATATACTCATGAACTTGTTGAGGTGCAACAGATGGGAATCAGTTTTGGACTTCGACTCAAAGAACAATTTATGTTTTTAATAGCCATCTGGCACGAATGCTCAATTACTTTCTGTTCTAGAGATTTGCATTTGGGTATTCTACATGAATGATGACGTTTTCTCCGAACAAGAATATGCTAGTTAAGATAAAGTTGAATTTAAAACCAAAATTTTAACCTTTGGTTGTAGGATTCGAATTATAAAGCTGAACAGGATTTAGAATGGGTGCTAGTTTTTATTTTCCTAAAAAAATATCGTTATTAATGCAGCCATGAACAATGGCTTGCTCAAAATTGAATTGTCCTTTTCTCACTATAAAACACATACATGTATATTCCTCACACTACACATTATTCTTTTAACTGTATAATTACTATAAGCTATTTCCATCTGAAAGTCTGTGAAGTTTGACAAATTGCAGGTCTTCAGAGTGCTACTTATATTTTATACCAAATTATTTATGCGCTTCGAAGCAATTTAAAATAAAAATGCTAATTAAATTTATTTAACAACGTTTAAGTAAATTCTGTGTATTCTTTTCAGAAATTTTTTTCGCTTTGTATATGCTGCTTCCTTGCATTCCATTTCGAAGTTTATATTGTTTACACGGACAGAAGAATAGACAGTTATAGTTTTCTTTTTCTCTGAAAGGCACTCCGTAAGTTTTGGAAGAAAAAAAAAATTGTTCCACCATATGATTCCAGTCATCTTTCCATTACTTAAATGTACGCATTATATGCAATAACTGTTGCTATGGTCGCTTGAAGATTTAATGTTTATCTTAGGCTTATTCTGCTTTTTTTATTGAGATTTTTTATTTGATTGTTCAATTTTTTTTTGTTTTATAGCAACAGTTAGTTCCTACAAGTTTGCACGGGTCAAACACAGATTATTAATAAATACATGTACGACTACATTTCGATGTTGACTGCATCGTTCATTCTGATCCCACCATAACATTCCGATTGCTACGACCGACATTATGCGGTAACAGTAACATTGTTTATATTATTACTAATAATACTACTACATCCCATCCTATTTGTGATGGTAACGTAAAAGAGAATAATCTTTATTGGTATTGTTCTTAGGGTAGTACATTATTTAAAGGCATAAACATTAGAAAGTTTGGAAGAATTTAGGCTGCTTATGTCTCTGAGGTAGTTGGCAGTGTCTCATATCCATTGATGTTCTTAGAAAGAGGTCTCAATTCTGCCATTTTACAAGTGATGAAAAATTACTCCACAGCATCAATAGTTTATAGAACTAGTGACAGTTCCATATATTTTCAGCTATTATGTTTTCACTTAATGTATTATAATTTCATGTGTGATTTTTAATCACACATGAAAAGGTGTGGTTTTGTTTATTATTTATTCATTCATTATGTTTTGAGGTGGATTCCAAACATATCTGTTGATATTCCGTGAAATAACCGCCAATCAATACTCAGAAAGTGTAATGCTCTGGATTAAAGATTAACATCTTGTTTGTTGTAGAATTCGTTCGATGTTAGATAACTTTACAATAAGAAGAAACCTGTACTACTTATAAGAGTGTAATTTTGTAATGTGTTTTTGTTGGTGTTTGTTTCTTTGCACGAATGATTGAGATCTAATCTCTAAGAAATTACAGTTCAACCAAAATCGGTTTGCTTAAACTAAGCTAATTCATCACGTTTGAACTATGCGAATCAAGGATTCCCCCCCCCATTCTTTTTCTTCCTGTTTCCTCCTTATTAGAACTTACTTCAATGATCCTATATACGTCACCAACCTCAGCTTAAAAACATTCTCGAAGAAAGATGTGAACTGAAGAATTCCTCTGCATTTAGTTTTTTTTCCCTTGTTTCAATAGATTTATTAACAGTTCAAGTGTGTTTGAAGGGCTCGAGACATAAAATGCTATGCTACACAGGGATGTCGAGAAATTCGTGATTTAAAACTTCGAATATCATATAATTCTTAGAAAGCAAGAAGAACTTTTCACTAATTTTGTTCTTTTAATACTTTTAATACTACTGCTTACTTTGTAAAGTAAGCAGTAGCACGAGTACGGACACCTCCGCTTTCTTTGGGAAATTTATTTCCATTGCTGATATTTGTGGCATAGCATGTTATTGTCAGAGATTTTTGTTTATGTTGTGAAGTGACGCAGATGTAACACACAAGAATGCAGGAGAAACGAGGAGGCATAGTTCTGAATGAGAGTTTATTACGACACACACATTGGTCATTCAATAAATCAATCATATCTTAATCACAGAAAGATGGTTAATCAACTTTCAGTGTTCGTTCACTTTCGCCTTGAACAAAAATAGGTTTTTAGATTCAGTTCTTCTCGGTGGATTTAGATGTTCCTGTTTCTTTCTACAGGTACTGCTGGGAGGAAGATCAAATCTCAAATAATATTTTTGTTATCCTGTCCCATCCTCTTTGCTGCGAACGAAAGGAGAAACATTCCACGGCACCTGGAAAGAAGAAGAATGTTAGAGCTGATTCTTGAACTTCATTTTATCAAACACATTTGAAATATGAAACAATTAACAGACCAATTCAAATTTATGTTGATGTCACCTAAAGTCATGATATTTTATAACTTAAATTTCAAACTAATGTGAGTCAATAATGCCATTTACTCGGGAAAATCCCTAGTAACCCTGTCTTGTGCGGCTGCCCATTATTTTTAGATTTGTCATTAAAGAGGAAGATGAAAATGGTAAACAGATCTTTTCAAAGCAATAACCGGTTAAAAAAGGATACAAACACATTAGGAATCGGAGGTGTCTTCGAGGAGAAGTTCATGCCGATTTATCCTGAAAAATAAATCAATCTGGAGAGGCGAATTCATGGGGAGGAAAGGAAATACTTTACGATTTATACATCGAAAGAAGTAAGCAGAGTTAATCGGAAACAAGTGATGCCTACTCGGAAATTTACAGATCAAAGAGCATCCTGGGGAATGCACTACATTGGCGTCAACAGAAGGACAAAAACGTTGACACCGATAAAAAAAAAAAAAATCTGAAACACCACTCCGGACGATATCCCGCATACATAAATTCAGAAACAACTTGCGGTTCAATTTGAACATGAAATGCAATCAGTCTTAAATTGCTTCAAAATGCCTTTCTTTTAATTTACTGCACTTGGCCAGACATCCTTCCACCGCATACGTAAATGTGGCGTTGGAAGAATGTCTGAGTCGCATCAATCTGCGTTAGAATTCGTGCGTGTTTCATAGCACACTGCTTACTACGGGCCGTCAACACGACAATCGAACTTTCCGATAAGAGTTGCCGCGTGGACGACAAGTCTACCGGACAGCGATGTGCATTGTCAGAAAAGACTAGCAGACACGTGCGCTGATAACAGCTTTTTGTTGTTGTATTTCACTGCATCTTAAAGTGTTCTTCGTCTTCACTTTTAATTGTTAATGTTGCGACACGCGTTCAAGTACAAAAGAGCAAAATCCATGTCTACATGACGGTATGTTTACAGGTTTTAAGCCAATTATTTTATCATTGGTTCAGTTTCAGTTGCTTAGTTTAAATGAACGTGTACACATCTTAACAAAATACGTGTTCAGGAGACCACATGAAAGCTTTCTAATGCACGCATCATATAACATACGATGTACGTAGTCGTTAAATCTAATACTAACAACTCTATTCGACTAAACTCAATGGAACATCCTTGATTCTAGTCTTTAAAGAATGAAATATATAATATCCGCGTTTCACGTCAGTAAACACAAAACTTTCACCTCATCAAAAGTGTGGTGTAAACACATCAACACTGAAGAGATCTAACAAAATCAAAATAACTACCGCTAAAGCTGTACTATATCAATATAAATGGCTCATTGTTCACTAAATAGTTAGTCTGCAATAAATCGAAAGATTTATTTACTTACGTTAGTAATATTCTGTTTCACTAAGTCCACTTCTATTAGTAGTTACTAAAGGATTATTATGATAAATGGAATTTAAAGTCGTGCCATTCTATAATAATAAGTATTATAAGTACTGAAGAGTAGCATCTAGGAAACAAAGTAATAGCCAACTTAAAAAGACAGAAAATTCATCCTTCTGAAAGTATTAATCCGCTATATTTCGTACCGTGACAGTACCGTCATTAAACAGAAGATGATCTAGGGATGCACAGAAGTTTCTTAGTTATAATTCAATGAAGCACGACGCAAAAGGTTTAAGGGGGTTAAATGTAGTGTCTATAACTACTTAGGAATACCGGATTGTATCACTGATCATTTGAGACAAGTCATCTGTATCTTCCAGTTAGTTACAGATGAGTACGTCGGCACGCCTCACTTATCAAGGTGGTGTCTTGTACACCTAAGTGTCTGGATTATGCATGACTTGTGCAACAGAAATAGGAAACAACAACGCTGTTTAGACAAATTCTATGAAGATTTCTGTCTTACTTGTTTGTAAAACAACTGTCACTGCAGATTCTCTCTTCTTTATGTGTGTGTCCTGAATAAAGGAGGGGCTTCGTGGCTAGCGATAATTTAAAAGACGCCTATAAATATGGATAACTTAGGGTGCAAGGCTAATTGCGAAAGGAGGCGGAGCTCTAATAGGTAGATTGTAACGTCCATAGAAAGTTTATAGTAAGGTAAGTCGAACATCCGCGTGAAGGAAATTGCTGGGCTGTTTATCAGATACTAAGATGACGCGATACTGCAGAATCATTTGAAATATCATCGTACATATTTGAGCTCTCTCTCTCTCTCTCTCTCGCACGCACGCACGCACGCACGCACGCACGCACACACACACACACACACACACACACACACACACACACACACACACACACACACACACACACACACACACACACACACACACAGTAT
The DNA here is from genome assembly GCF_054136105.1 of Typopeltis vanoorti. Classification (NCBI taxonomy): domain Eukaryota; kingdom Metazoa; phylum Arthropoda; class Arachnida; order Uropygi; family Thelyphonidae; genus Typopeltis; species Typopeltis vanoorti. The sequence continues at coordinate 37,919,978 of NC_143562.1, forward strand.
GTGGAAGACATTGATTATTTTGATATCTGAATCCCGGATCTAACTTTGTGATCTGTGTTTGGCCTCTACGTAAGAAGTAGAAAAGGAATAAGAATTAATGGTTCCAGTGACCAAGATAGTTGATAAGACGAATGTTACCAATTAAGCGTTTAAATCTTGTAATAACCCGCCAGCCATTCAACTTAATCTTTCAAGTATACTGCGGACAGATAAAATTAAAACTGGCTCTCCCTCTTTCTTTCTTCCCTCATTTTCTTGCCATTCCATTCGAAACGGTCATATCAATGTTTATCAATTAGGTTTCAAAATAGTTCGAATTCTGCGACTTCAAAGCAAGAGATTACAACACCACACCACCAATAGAAGTAAATAAACAGGCTGAAAGGGTTTAATACTGAAGGTGTCGTTCATCATTTGTAATATCGTCATTTCCGCGTTTTTTTTCCTCTCATCGTATGAGAACGGACTCGACTTGTTTTCTCTCTGCGGTTGTTAATTAAGTTATATCGTTGGGTTTACGACTCTTTTTACGATTGCATCCATGAATATTATCCCTAACAGACTACACGATTGACCTTGCAGGTGTTTGTGTGTCTCTCGTGTACCATTGCAAACACTTATAAATGCCCGAACGTCCGGTAATGCGAACATTGATAGGTGAAAGGTCACTTGGTATTCAATCTAAAATTTTACATGCTCAGTACGACTTAGGAAATTGTCTTGTGCTAGGATTCCAATTGGCTGACAACATCTTCCGTAAAACAGAGATCCGATTAGGGTATTGTTAAAAAGTATGTCACGATCCGGAGTTTAATTATATATAAAACTTTGAAAATAAAGGATTTCGCCATTGGTTGGAAGGAAATAATTCTTTCGGTGTGACAGATCAGTCTATCGCTGCTTACATCCGCAGAGGAAGTAAGCATACACCAAGAGAAGAAAGAGAGGGAAGCGGGTCGGTTTTTTGTGTGATGTGAATAATTCCACACGCGTCTAAATGGGAAAGAAACGAACACAAATTGCACGCTTAACGCAAATCACAGTGTGCAAAAATGAAAATGTCAATTATTACACTGACGTAACAGGGTCAGTTACTGAGTTGGGGGACTGACGTCAAAGTGGCACATATTTAAGGTGCTTGTTTTCAAATAGATAACGAATCACTCGTTCACAAATAAATCACTCTTCAAATGACGCTTATTCATTTCCCAAATGGAAGAATAGGCAGCACAATTTTTAGCCCTAATTTGGAAACTGGGCTGGTCTCCTCCTCCTCTCACTATCTGTTGAAGTTGAGTACATTCTTACAGTGTGTTAAATAAGAACTTGTCCTTATCCTAACTCATATTTAATAATTGTATGTATCGTGTGTGTATTCCACGGTCGATTTTTCTGTATTATTTAAAGCCAATATTTTGAAGGTTTGGTTGCTTTAGATTACCTCAAAGAATATGAGAAGAATATCATGTAGAATGAAATCCATCTTCCTGCCACTCTGTACGAAATCATTTTCGTCGAAAAACTCATAAAATGTCCCAATCGTACTATGAAGGGGAGAGCCTAACCCACGTTTTCTGACAAAGACTATTCTAGGAGATGCTTTTGAAATAATAAAAAAAAAGACTATTTCGATTGCTCATTAACTATTGTGACCCATCCCACTACCATGACCCAGCAGATAACTTTAATTTTTGAAGTAATGGGAACAGCCACAGAAATGATATTCATGCGACTATCAACAGTGCTGCGATGTAATCAAAATTAATTGCATTTTCACCGCAGGTCAGTCGGCGTAAACAGAATGGTGAAATAATGAAGTTGCAGATGTCTGAATTGCCAAGAAAGTCATGTCACTCTTTGTGCAATACTTTTTTTGCATCTATTGACCTCCGGCAAAGATTGGTCTTTCGAAAGAATCTCAATCCCGCTTATAACAGTCCTGTACAATAAAAAAAAAGAAGTGCATGAAGCCACCCATCCCTGCAAAGTAACGCATTCTCTACTGCGACAACAATCATTAACTTAGCATTTAGTTCCAATAATTAGAAGTAATGAAATGAAGTCCGGCATATTCTCTCTCTCTCTCTCTCTCTCAGACAAAATTATCTGCATCATACAGAATGTTATTCAGATATCAGACAGTCTTTATTTCATGCATAAAATCAAGAGAAATTACTTCAAAATATAATACGTCATTTTTTTTGTTTGTTTCATTTTAATGGCATCAAAAACTTTGCCTTTCTTATTATCTATATTTAACTGACTAAATAACGAGTTGTTCCGGTATTGATAGACCACCGTTAAGGAAGAAGAAGACGAAAAGTAGTGTTACTCTATGAGGACCGAAAAACTTCATAATAACGCTAGAAACTTCGTAGATATCCTCAGTGGTGACTTTCATATAATATTGCCTGAAAAAAAATTTAAAAACTTAGCTAATATTGAATCTTTCTGTTTTGAGATGTGCAAGCATTCATTTGCTTTTAGAATGTCTAAGCGAGTTTATAATTAACCATTCAATATCAGTTCGACTACATGTTTTATCCGGTCTGCTTGTGTACTCCCAGTAAACTTTTGAATAGACATCAATGTAGCTATATTTAAGAAGAAAGTTCGGCATTACAGATTGATTTACCTCAAAGAAATAAAAAAAAAGTTATCAAGAAGGGCAGCTAAAGATAATAGAATATGTTCCAGAAGTGAATTCGTATTGGATAGTAGAGCTTGCTTATCATAAAACAGAATGTGAATCTGAATGCTTTTATACTCAGTATTCATCAGATAAGACTTGTAACAAGTCGTTTGTTAATTCTCGGTGGATCTGCAGCATTTTACCTCTAGCAGTTTAACAATATTGAAAATGCATTGTCAGAAATTTCACTGTCTGTCAGTAAAACAACACATCACGTGAACAGACCACGACCGATTTCGGTAGTAGCAGAATTCAAAACATTCTTTCTCGTCGTTACACTAACAAGGGTGAATGAAATAATCCTAATTAAAAGAAGAGTTATTGAAGAAAAATAGTAAACAAAAGATAATAAATTAAATGGTTCGTTCACTTTGACAGCAGAGCAACGAAGTTTTCCCAAACAAGAACAACTTATAGCCTCAATAAATAGTGTGTAAGTTAATAAGATGAATAATATCGTATTGAGAAGAGAGAAGAAATGTAGCAAGGAAATTGATATTATTGAATATCAAGACAGCTACTACCTTTTGGAACAGGAAAAAAAAAAACGCGAGCTAACTTTTGCAATACAATACAACCCAGTACATAAAAGCAGAATCAAAGAAAAAGCTAAAGCAATAAAGCAGTTCATTAGGAATGAGAAGTTGTGATCCTTACCAACAAAATTGTCATGATAACCCAGATGTGAGTTCATTTTAACACACGTTTAATCACTGCTTTTAAATATCGGAACAGATACTATACGAGTATTATTATCGTAGAACCATACAAAATAATCTCAAAGTATTAAACCACGATACACTAATTCATATATTTTTTAAAAGCCTACGTGAAAATATATCAATGTTTAAGCAAAAATTTAATATTATTGTATCTTATATAAAGTATTAAATATCAGTATATTCGTCAAGTTTATTCGATATACAAACCAAAAACCCAATAAAAATTAGATACACGCTAATAAGTTTATAAATTATATTTATCTACATCAATCAGATAGCAAGAACAGAAACGAAGGATAGCATTGTGTAACCGCTGCTACACAACTAACAATGCTTATAAACTAAAACAACAGAAAACCATTAAGCACAGCAGAAGTCATAATATGTATTTCGGTTAAGGGTTTACAGGATTTCAGATCTTGTTAAGCTGATTTTTCGGAATATTAATAATACTTATTTCTTCTTGTCGGGTGGTTTTCGGCTCTAATGATGGCCTGCTTTCCGCTGAACGAAATTATCATATGTGTGCTGAAACAGGTTTGAGCATCCCAGAGTGAGGAAGGATATGAGATACTCGACTTGTCTATCTATCTATATCGCATATGGGTACAGGTAACGGCAGAATTCAATGAACTGTCCAAAGCTGAAAGAGATAAAGGGGTGGGGGGTTATCACTTAATCTACTTAAATCGATATATTGACCAAAGAAGGGGTTGCATCCATCGAGAAGGCAAAAACGCAGAAATAATCAAATTCTGGATAGATGTCATCTGTAGATGAATGCATTGCTGTTCGAAAGAAAAAGCAGATGGATTGTAGAACGTATGTTCGCTATTTAGATACAGCAGGACGGCGTATTTGCAACTCAAGGAAGCCCTCTGTTATGAAGGTTTCCTTGAGTCGCAGATGCACATTATTCCTACAGAGTTTATGTTTAAACTGTTAATGATTTTGGTCCTTCGGAACCACATCTCATTTCCTGCTTACTTCCATGCCCCAGGATAATATTGGGGGATATGATTCCCTCCCCCACTGAACCATGTTCATCAATTACAGTTAACTTCTAAATTCATATTTGTGCTTGAGATGAAGACGTATCCCTATGCAACTGTCAGAATAAGAAATTGCATTCGAAATTAGGAGAATGAATGTTGTAAACCAAACCCAAATCTCATAAGCAGATATCATGATAGTAATCTATCAACTAAGTTTAAATTTAGTTTAGCAATTGCAAATTACTTATAAATTTCTACGTTCTGTGATTTTACATTGCCATCTTACTATAGTAGATCTATATAGTGTACAGTTGTCATATAGTATCGAACTCTAAAAAAGAAGTTAAACCATATTAATAAGTTATTTTCTATATTTATTCGCACAGAGGAATTGATAACTGCAATAGACGAGAGAGGAGATTGCCTAAGAGAGTTGTACCGTTTCTCTATATTAGAATAGGAATTATCTCTACTACTACTACTACTATCGTACTGCTGCGTATATGCTGTTCTATCTTGTAATTCAGTTTCTGATTGAGAACTAGTCATTGCAACCTACCAAAAAGACCTTTCTTAACTCGATTGCACAATACCATTGTAGTCTCTTGAGCTCATTCAAAATATAAACTATTCCACCCAGGCAAACTATTAGTGATATTTAAATTTCTCTGTATCTACCTTAATCACAAAGTGGCCAGAATAATACCTGCAGTTAACAGACATAATACAGTGGCCTCATAGCCGTATACTTAAAACAATTATACTAGAGATATATACCTTAGAATTGTTTATACTTTAAACACTTCTAAGGTAAAATTCATATGGACTATCTTCGGTCGCATAATTAATCAGAAATTGAACATAAAGATTTGAGAAGACAGTTTAAACATCCGGCAGTAAGCATTATTGAAAGAAACTAAAACATAAAAGTTATTTTCATATATTTATCGCTAAAAGTTAAATAAACTGACAGTTAAACATGAACCTTTCCTTAACTCAGCAGATCGAAAATGCATTTTGGATGGAAGGACCTGAGTTCGAACCCTGTCTAGGACGTGCAAAACTGTTGCAAAGGGCTTTTCAAATGACAGTGAGCTTACCTGGTGTCATAGGAGGTGAGTGGTTTGCCCTCCCGAAAACTCGGGTTTTTCATCCCTAAAACAAAGAAACTACTAGAGGAGAAAAAATCAAGTGACAGACAAAGTGCCCTATTTAGTGTAGATAGATTTAACTGTCCTAAAATAGCATAAGAAGGAAAGTCATTTGGCAGTGACAGTCCAATTAAGCCTAAACGTTAAGAGAAGAGATATAAATATTTACAATAAATGTTTCACACCAGAGAAAATTTAACAGAATATTTAAAAAAATAAAAATAAACAGAATCTAGCTAAATGCGATTTTTTCCCTCTCAGCAAATTCTGATAACAGACAGGATGAAATTAAGTATTATTTTTAAATGAAAACCAGCACCCTCGACTGGCTAAGAAATAATAGGATTTAGCATAACTCAGATAATTTGAAATTATTGTGCTGAAATTTTCCCCATGTCTTTGCTCATTTTTACAACAGTTCTTTCTGAGTTACTAAATGTCCCTTAAATTCCACAACCTCCATATTTATTTCCTTTTTTACATATTAAGCAGAATGGCTAATAAAATTATATTTTATCTGGTAGGTAATTTTAATTTTAGAATTTACTAAAATATAGAGTCGAAAAAGGCTTCAATTTGGCCTTGGCCCATTAGACTACACTCTAATATCTTGAACACCATCCAAGATTTTACAATGACATATTATGGATCCATTCATACTTTATAGCCAAATATAAAATAAACGTAAAAAAAAAGTTACGAAAATTTTCCAGGTGGGTTATGAGAATATAACCTTCAACATCGGAGTTGCCTTGGTTTACACCTACTTAAACAACATTAGCTCAGTTCAGGAGCCTGTATTTGCCTTTTATTAGTGCTGTCTTTTAGAATTTGCATTTTTATGAGTTTACAGAAATAAATGAGTATTCATTTTCTCCAGAAAGCTCTCTTTAAAGATATAAAACAAGTTACTTAATGTTCATTCTGACTTTCTGTTTCACTTAATGCTTAGCTTTGTGCAAACAAATCTAAACTTTCTGCCCATTTTGATGTATCAAATTTTACGAGTATTAAATACAAACACTTAGTCACTTTGTTGTTGACAGCATTTTGATGAATGGTCCACTTGAAAAGATATAGAATTTGTATTCTATGTCGAAGTATTAGCAGCTATGCTAAAATAAAGGGCTCACGCATAACACGCAAGGATATTATATCTTTCATCCAAATACAGCTATGCATTCCTTGAAATTGATACTTATCTGAATTTTCTAACTCATCAACGGCAAAGAGATGAGATACTGATCTCTGGATATTGTATTGGTACATGCTTTCAAGTATTTCGCTTTTTATTACTCTATTTAAAACCTGAATCTTGTGATTTTCGAAATGGATAATAACATACTGCAACAAATCGCTTCTCTATTTACAAGAGATATGCACAGTGTGCACATGCGAGCTTTAATAACTTTACATGTGAGTACATAGGAGAAAATGATCTACACTATAAATGGCACGGTAAACCAGGTTTATTTTATAGTTGAGCACAGTTACTATATTCATTCCTAAATTCAGCATGGCTCACTTTTCAGTTCCAGTCCATTGTAATTCGAAGAGATGTTCTCCAGTTGTTGCTGAATGATTTTGCTAATTATATTTCTGGTCTGACACTTAAGGCCAAAGAACACAGTTTTCCTGACCACTTTTCACCATGAAAGAAGTCCAGTCGAGTGAACAAGGTAGCAGAGCATTCGGTCCACTCCACTTATTCATTTGTTCATAGAGGCAGTTCTTTCTCACGCATACACGCCCAAGAAATAATATCGCCTTCATTCAGTTTGGCTTTTGTGCACTAAACATTCTGGAATGTTTAGGTCGCTAGGTGTATGCTTCAGCGACTTTCGTGGAAGCATACCCACTTTCCAGGCTCTTCGTCGAGTCGAGAGCAGGAAACCCATTTCTTTAATCTCCATTTCATTCATTTGAAAATCTGAAATAATCAGCACTCAATCTTCTTCGCTTGAAGTTATGCTAGCCGAACCATAAATTTATATCTTCTTCTGATGCTTCCGATTCAATCAATACATTATCTGAAAGGCAATTTTTTAAAAACATTAGCTTGAACTGTACACAGTAATCGTACTAAAACTTGATAAAAACTTATTCTGCTTGCCATCATACGTACATAAAATTTAAGTGTGCTGCGCAGACACTTGAGTATACAATACACATTAGAGAAGTAATACAGTACAAGGTAAATAAACCTTGTCACTTTTTTATAACCATCTCTCATATTCAAAAATTCCCGAATCCCCCCCCCCCCAAATTGACTTCATAATGTGTTGCATTCTTTATTTTAAATTATTCTGGCACCTATGCACTAAATGACTGTGGTGATTATCTGTGTTAGGAAAAGTAATTCGAGAATATAAAAAAACTAACACCAGAAACTTTCCTTTACGCGCGTACCTCGAATATTTAGGCATCCATTAAAAAAAAAAAAGCTTCTGAGTGCATTTCTATCGTTCACTTTCGCTTTATTTTATTGCAAATAAAATAAAATAAAGAGAAATCAGTGAGAGACCAGCGCTACTTTCAGTAGCAGCCAGAAGGTCATTTCACAGTTCCAAAGAAATCCTCAAACTTTTCTTTGTCCTGGGTTGTCAGAGACGGCGATGTTTTTTTTTCTTTCTTTTTGTTCCAGCTCGTTTGAAAATAAGTCAGGCATACCAATTAAGCAAGCCGAGAAATACTATACAGAGTCGATCGGTCAAAAACTTTAAAGTTGCTGTTGTGCAGATATATTGTGAACTTCTTATTGGCCTCGCAACTCCATCGGACGGTGAGACTCCATGAATTTGCTTTCCGTAAACTGTTGCCTCCTATGGGATAGCTGTGTATGCTCATCCTTCCTCTCTTCATACAGCGCCTTAAAATAGATGTCTTCAGAGCAAGGTCTTTGACGAATTTTGCAAATTTCACCGTGTTTTCTAGAAACGTTTTTAAATTAGGAACCAAAGCGATGCGCATTTTCATTCCATCTTTGAAACCAGCGAACGTCTTTTCCATTGTGAATTGTTCAATATGAATCAGAATGATTAAAAAATTCCATGTTACATTAATTTTACATACTAATCCGAAATGCTCATAAAATCGAGCTTTTATTTCAGTAAAGTATTATAATACTTACTGGGCTTTAGTTATCTTTCGATATTATTATACATACATATTATTAATATTTAATAATATTAATTAATTATTAATATTATTAATTACTTAATATATATATATATATATATATATTAAGTAATAATACTTAGTTGTCTGTTAGAGAATATCACTGCTTCCTTGTTACTTAGACTATTCTGATGCATTCTACAACAGGAACCACATTTAATCTTAAGGGCGTGTTGGAAATCATAAGATCAACCATTTCATGTTATATCCTGTCGCACTTTCTATTTACATACTTAAATGCTGAAGCTAAGACAAGATACCAGTTAGTGTTCTTGAATTGCATCAGCATTTCTTCCCCCTTCACACACACACAACTCGGTATTCCTCATCCAAAAGAAGGAGGAAAGATGTGGCCCAGTGTTAACCATGCCATTTGCACTAAGAAAAGTAGTTTACAGGATATTCAAGTTGATAAGTCACTTAATACGGACTAGTTGTCTTCTTTCCTTCTGTTCAGTGGTCCCATATCTGAGTCGTCGTAATCTATGATTGGCTATTTAGAATTTTATAATTCGTTTATTTAAATCAGAGTCTCCCCCTCCCCGGAGAGAAGAGGAGGGAGAGAGAGAGAGAGAGAGAGAGAGAGAGATGTGCAAAATGGAAGATGGTAGCTTGAGGAGAGAATAAATCTTTTCTATTCATATTAGTGCTTCAGAGTATAAACAGCTCCAAGAGATGAAAAAAAATTGATTTATTGAACTTACTAATATTTCGAGAGTATGCAAGCTCTTTTCTAGTACGCTCTTTGGATTTGATACGATTATATTGAATAAGGTACTATTAAGTAAAAGAAATTTTAATCCGATCACTTTTATCAAAAACAAAAACAAAAAACTAGATTATTTACGAAGTATTATATTTAGACTAATAAATGTGCCCTTCTAATTTTCTGCGAATGTACATTAATTCGTTTTTTTTTTTTTTGAGATTTTTTTTTTTTTTTTGCAAAGTCTGTTGAAATTGCTTGGCTTGTTGTTTCAGTCAATTTAACAGGTTAACAATTTCAGCATTCGAAGTGCTGATCCCACTATAGGTGATTACTGTGCATAAAGTACTGTTGATGATCGCCTTCCATTAATCATTCAGACGCGCGGCCTACTAATTTTACTTTACTTTTCTTTCATCTCTTTCCAAAGCTCGTCTTCTTAAAATTCCAACCTTTTCTCTCTGTAATTATTACCTCTTATAACAATATAGCGTTATGCTAAGGTTAAAGCAATGAAACTGATTGTTATACTGTTTTTAATGTCATTAGGAATTTAAAATTCTCCACCCGCCAACAAAAAAACCAATAGAACCGATTTCTAATTCAACAGTAGTAGGAGATGTTATTCTACGAGGAAGCGAGTTTTGGCCTACACTTTATTTGGACTACAATATCATCACTGCTATCACTATTCAACGAAATATGCATTCATATAATCCAATTATGTCACCGAGTCACTGACGACAGCTATTTCCGATTTCTATCGAAACAAATCATTTAGAGCATATTTTGCATTTCCTATTATTTCCCTGCGTGTAGTTTTGAGTCGGTAAGGATTTATCCCAGTCAATTGCTGAAGGGGAAAAAATGACAATTCAACCTTGATGCTCTCCTTAGAAGACCTGTGGTCCCTCGTCTTCTACAATTACTCCGAGGTGAAAGTAGATGGCCCGTCCACGTCCACTTTCACTTGGGAATAATGTTCTAATCGTTTGTCTACACTCTTTTATGACGGCGGTCTATTGATAATCACCGGAATGCGCAATCCTCCTCGTTCTAATGAGACAATACGAGAACTATGACTCGTAACTATGACATTTGAAATTCAGACAGATGAGGGTTAAATAAGTAGTACCCTACCTGTCATCTTCACCTAAGAATGCGATCATTTGACTGACAAATTGTCGATACGCACCTATTGAACTAAAAATTGATTTTAGTTCAATAGGAACTAAAATCAATGCGAATTATAACAGATAAAATTTTAAAGACTTTACTAATGAATTGTAGTTCCAAGCCTGATACTCTTTTTTTTTTATGAAAAACAGTGTTATGTACTTCAATATTGAAGCAGTAACATGGATAAAAAAATTCAGAATTCACACATCGGATTTGAACAACTTAACTGTTAACACCTTTCGGATGGCTAAGCACTGATGAATTCAGAAATGGAATTAATTGACTTCCAAGAGAATGCGACGTGCAAGGCCAAAATTCATTGATCTAAACTTTCTGTTATAAAAAATCGTTATGACAGAAAAACTGCTTGTATGGAAAGCTCGTTCAATGAAAAGTGGACAACTCCCAAGCTTAGTAATTGACTGAGCGATCGTTTCGCACGAGGAACTCAGCAACATCGGTATCATTCGCAAATATTAGCATGAACGCGGTAGACATGCGAATTCCAGTCAGATCATTCGTGGAAGCAGCCGAGATTCATTAACCATTAACCTCCACCACCGATGTAGCCAGAATTAATGCATCTCTCTCTCTCTCTCTCTCTCTCTCTCTCTCTAGTTCTCCGTGCTTATTGAAACACGTGTTTCAGTGCGAAGTTAGCAACATGATACTCCGTACGTGGAAAGACTGATCGTTGATGGAGGAAGTCAGCGACACCGTCATATTTGTTCAGTGTGAGATGAATTGTCTTCCCTTCATCTCTCTCTATTTAGATTTTTAAAATGAAAAAAAAAAAAAAGGTTCAGAACTAGAGTGAAGTGTGCTTCAGTATGCTTTCATGCTGCTGAAACGTCTTAGAAGAACACACACACACATTCAGTTTTCTGTTGAAATTTCTAAGTTTGTCTTCAATGGTTCGGTATCGCTGAAAGATGATTGTCACCCACGGCCGAAAATAAGTAAAGAATTTAACCAAAGCAGAAATTTAAAAATCGCTATTATGCTCCAGTATTTTCAAATACTGGACATTTCCAATGTTTTTTTAGCGATAACTCATCATATCAAATCTGAGTTGATGTCATTTATTTATCCAAAGCTTTTCTTCTTTTCTGTTCTGCGGTGTGCTTTTTTTTTTCAATTTGGCATTTAATATAATATAAACTTAAATTACACCCAGAAGCATTTTACTTAAAAGTTAAGAGCTGCTACTATAAAAATCTGTCTTTTTTACTTATACTTTGATGATGAAACTGTGTCTTTATCGCCAAAATCACTTTTGAAGATTAAAATATTACAACAGTATTAGAACTCATTTACGGTTAATCACTGATAATAACGATAATTCGTTCACGTGTATATTAACTGCATAACGTGCACTTCATTAATCCACAAACGTTCAGTTGCACAAGATGCATAATTTTCATGCAGCTTTGATAAAATTAGAAATCTAACTAAACAATGAACAGTAGATTTTTATATGAGTCATTACCTATAAACTAACTTCAATCTATGTAAAATCAAGTTGAATTTGTTCTTCTGGACTAAAATTGAATTCTGAGTTCATATTTTCGTATAGATTCCTATACCAAATTCATCAGGATCTTTTATGGTTTTAAAAGGTGAAATCCGCGTTATCATATCAAAACACAAAGCTTTTTCATCTAACACAGGACAACTGAGACTCAATAAAAAAAGAAAGAGAGTGAGAGAGAGAGAGAGACTCGTGACCATTGGCCGAGCGGAAAAAGGTAATAGGCATCCCCCCACCCATAAGTTTGAGGTGCACGTACACCGTGACATGTTTTCTAAGCTGCAATCCCTCGCAACTGTTAGCTCAATCAGAAGAAAGGCACGTGCCTTTTAGTCGAAAATATCTGTATTTGAATGTGTTGTGAGAGGAGAAACATTTATCATTATAGCTCCTTTTCAGGCGAGTATTTGGTAAGTCTCATGTGAAAGTGGTAGGCTTTCCTTGACTATGCTTAGTCATTTAAATAGCTTCGGCATAGTCTGTATATTTAAATAATAATAGTTTAAAACAACATTAATATCATTGTGTTCACTTCAGTAGAAAACTTTTTTTTTAAAAAGGAAAGAAACTGTTTCCATTTTCTCTCGGCTTTTAATAGACGAAATTGAACTACACACTCAAGTACTGATGCCATTGCAACATATTCCACGTGCCTTCTTTATTCTTATTCTATTCAGCTGGAATTAACCCCTTAATATAGTCATTTCGCGATCTTAATTTTTATACCTCAACGAACTTAATCGCTTGCAACCACGATCGTGGCATAACTAATACGGGTATTTGCTAATTCAAATAGTGAATGAAATTCTCAGTGAGAACGAGTGGTTTGAACTTACTTCGGAACCTGCAATGTATTCGCTTTTGAACTCATTCTGAATGTGAGTTGTGCTTCGACCAAGCAAATTATTTAACTAATTATTAAAATTTATTGTAACTTTCTTAAGCATGAGTTAGTTCTTAGCTTCCTGTGTTCTCCTTACAAGATTTTACACGTTTCAGTAACATACCATATTTCTTCTGTCACAAATATCACCAGTAGCTTATGAGTTAAGGGCAGTACTTGCTCTTCACTTACAATTTCGATTATCAGTGCTAGCGATTGAACAGTAAATAAATGTAATATATCTACATAATTATTATTAAACTTATTATTCTTATGAAAAAATTAATAGCAAATTTTTAACATGTTATTTTCAAACTTTTGTTTTGCCGCTTAAAAACAAGATGATAACTCAATAAATACGATAAAATAGAGAAAACTTTCAAACAGCATTTTACCGCGTATGTCAGGTTTTATTTATCTTTGGGGTTTCATTAACTTACTCGTTTATGTTGTCAAACATGGCATGTAAATTGCTGTCTAAAAAGGGGGAAAAATAATTCTGTTTCCTTTAAAAATGCGGCTTTTCCTGCTTTCCTTACATTACCTGTATTATATTGTAGTTAACATATCAGCATGTTGCAACATACTTCTAACCAATAGCAATATAATTATTATTTTGCTATTATTTTGATACACATATTTACCCTTTTGTTATGTAATATGTGAAACGGATTTCGTGATATTGAATTGTGCATTTTAACTTCATTGTAGATGGTCGCAAATTGTCATGTCAGATCGTACTTAGCGTTCGTTGGATTACTGAAGTTGAACCCAAGTAGCTCCTCACCGAGCTGCAAGCCAAGGATGGAAATTATTGTAGCTTGTAAAATCTGTATTAGTTTTGTTATTTAAAAATATTACTCAATAAACAACAACGGCAGTGAAAATTTCTTTAGTATCTCAATGCTTACACGACGATATGAATGCGATTCATTTTATAGTTATTTAAATACTGTGGTCTGTTAAATTTAGAACACAGTCGATGTAAGTGAAGCAAGCCGACTCTTTAGGAAATAAGCTTAACTCGTTCTGAGTTGAAAGTCTGGCATCACTATTAAACTGCTTTCATTTCTTATAGAAGTTACGTTTCTGAATTTCGTTTATTGAGAAAAACGTAGAATTTTGCATTTTTAAGACATCGATCAAAGATTTATTTCGCAAACTTAAACCACGCTACCAAATACAATTTACAAGAGAAAACGCATCCACATTCACACACACATTGTAGAATTAATCACAAGGTCCAAATATATTTGCGTGATAACCTTGTTAAAAGTCAGTCACTGTTAATATAAATGTATTACAGAATAAACGGCTATGACATTATCTTGTAAATAGCGATCTTCACGCGAATAACATTTCGCTAACTGCAGGCGTACACCAATTTAATGCTCAAAATATACCGTTAGAGTAGATGAAATCTTTCTCATACAGATGTTAATTAAAACTGTTGACGAGGGGTCCATGCCATCTAGACATTGTCTAGATGGCATGGAAAGGTCAAATACCAAGAACTAAGTAATATAACTTCTTCATAAATGAGGATCTATGTGGAAGATTAAACCAAATGAAAGATGCAATGCAGTACAATTCGTCGATGAAGCTTGGCAATCCCCTATATTTACATTTCATTAAAATCTCCGAAATGTTTAAGATAATAGGGAAGGGGGGGGGGTTCACTACTTGATGAACAGCTGTGTTCTGTCTACTCTGTTCGTCAAGGATGTGTTCATCAGCTTTTTTTTTACGATAGAGGAAAAGAAATAAAAATTACAACAACTTTACCTACTAAATCTTTTGGTATACATGATGGAAGTGTTTTGTTTTCAAAAAAACTGTATTCCTGAAAACGATATGTAGTGCAGGATAATTATTTTGATCTTCAAGAATTTTTTTAATTGGTTATTAAAATTCTTTAATCATAAAGCAGGCATTGTATCCAATTTACAGTTTCCTTGAAATGAGTCTATAAGCGGCTCTTAAATTATTGGAGTATCGCACTTGTGGAAAATGAATTAATTCAGCAATAGCTTAACGCTGCTAAAATTCGATTTTACGGTAATTAAAAATGATCAGTACATGCTGTTTATCAATTCAAATCTTAATTCTAATATTGCCAACCTGCGTGACAAGATTGGACATTACTCCACTTTGCATCCAGTGGATGGTTTTCGAGTTCCGCCATAGCATGAAAGTTTGTGAAGGTCTTTAGGTGACTTTAGGTACCACGCCCCAGTGGATTGGAGGTCTGAACGGACTAGAAAAAGTGCTGTCTAGGCTCTAGAATAGGGTTTCAGAATTTTCTAACTCGCAACTCAAAGTACCACAAAGTACGCAAAATTTCCAGGAAGTTAAGGACTCGTGTCATTTCATATGGTATTCAACAGTTGTCATGACTTTTCTTAAACTCATTCGCGCTAGATGCACTCAACACTTCAACAGGCAAGCTGTTCCATTCTCTCAATGTTCTATGAGAGAAAAATCTAATCTTCACCACTTTCAGAAGTTTGTAGGTCGTACTGTTCCTCTTTCTCCTGTTTACCAGTGTTTGCAGTCCACAAACCTTCAATCTGTCCTCATAATCTACATACTACAGTCCAGATATCATCTTTAACACTCTCCTTTGCATCCTCTCCATTGTATCAGTATCATCTTGGAAACAGAAAATTAAATCTGCATACAGTAGTCCAATTGTGATAGTATCGAGGCTTCATAAAGAGGGAAAATGACTCCCTTATCCTTAACACGTCAGTGCTTGTTTCAGCATCGCAATTATTCTCTGAGTTGTATTTGATTTTTGCTGTGACTTTTGAACTCAATTTCTTATCCACCATGCCTCCAAAATCTCTAGCCTTATCAGTTTCTCCAAGCATATTCCCACCAATATAATATGACGCTGGAAATTTCATCAAGCCAAAGTGCGTAACTAGCATTACGAATAAATTGACAGCCATTATCATTTTTCCGCAATTTCAGCCTTCTAAAACCATTCTGTTAGTACTGCATATCAGTAGCATCCCTATTGCCCCGCCCATCTTTACATCAACAAATAATTGAACATCTGTCAGTTCTTACCCATTAGTATTAATGCATAGACTGAACAACAATAGTCTCCAAGTTTTTCCCCTTAAATCTGAAAGATTCACCTACCCCCATATACTCGCTTTCTGATACCTGTTTTTCAGCCACTCGAATATTCAAGTCAATAGTTTACATTCCAAACCTATACCCGCTTAAGAATGTTGCATAAATATTCAACATCCTTTCACATGTTGTCCTGTCAAATACCTTAGCAAAGTAAAACAGTGTTGCAGTGTTTCTATTTCCGTTATCCAACTCAGAGGTAACATTATTATAAAAAAAAAAAACACTATCAAATTCCTCAGAGATAACCTCTTTTTAGTAAACTCATGCTGGTCTTTGTAAAGTATAGCTTGTTTATAAACCCATTTCTGTATGTGAGTTCTTACCAGCTTCTCTAAAATCTATAACATTACCACTCCAAAGATACTGATAGGATGGTAGTTAGACACACCACTATTGTACAACTGTCATACATTCTATCCATTCCTGTTACATCATTTCTCAGCTAAAACTCAAATTATACACAACGTTTTCTCAAAAGAATTCGGACATCATTTTTGATGTCCGAATTCTTTTGAGGAAAGAAAAAGGAAAGGAAGAAAAGAAAGAAAGAAAAATCAGAGGATATTGGGATGATTTCTTCACGGAATTTCAAAAAAAAAAAAAAGTATTTTATTATTTTATGGAACAAAGTACTTCGTAGTTGGGTGTCTGGATTAGAATCCAATCTAGGAAAAGCGCATATTATTGAGGGATTTTAGAGTGAAGGTGAATTAGCAGGTTTCATTTCGATATATGAGAATTCCCCTCGCCTCAAAACAGTTATATAATCTAGAGAACACCGCATTTATTAGACACATCACTCGGCTTATGGCGTCAGTTACCAGGACGAAACACTACACCAACAAAGTAAGAAAAACTCACTAATTTATCATTGCATGCAAACTGAACATTCAGCATGATTCAGGTTGATTCGATTCGATAGCTGAGAAACAATTATTCAGTAGGACAAGAAAGTAAAGAACGGACTGGATTGCGAACTCTTTTACGTCATGGTTAAGTCATCCAGGAAGATGACATTACTAAAGATCCTAGATGTCCACGGGATGCCGTTTGTGCACATCTGTATGTACACAAATTTAAGAAAACCAAGATTAATTGTATGCCAAATGTCATTCATTATTTTATCACAATTAGTTCATAAAAAAATATAAAAAAAAAATGAAAAGAACAAAAACCTTAGCCTACTCATGGTATACTGATGTAGGTTTACAGCCTTTCGTGGATGGGAGTTACGTAAATAAATAAATTCAGAAATTAGTTTCTCTTCTGATTAAAATCCAGCTCACTTTTGAGAGAAGTTTGGAGATGTCTAGTTTATATCGAAGGCGCCCAAGTCACTACCTAATGCAATTTGTTTGCTAAACAGTTACGAAGCGTTCTGTCTAGACCAGTATTTCCCAACCTTTTTTGGATCATGCACCACCTCAACGCTTCAAAGATTTTGATGTCCCCCCTCGCCGACAATGGTGAGTGTTTTGAGTATATCAGTGATGAGATGATGAATGCAACATCATTTTCTAATTTCCCCCAAAATATTCAAATTACCTACTGTGGGGGGCGTACGCCCCACGTTGAGAAGCAGTGGTCTAGACTCTGAGACACACTTTCTCTTTCGAATTTAAAATCGCAGCAATACTTTCGTGTCATTCTGTTTACTAGCTTCAGAAAATTAGTGGATTCGACCTCAGTTATTAGTCCGGTATGAACGAGCAGCAGTATATTAGCTGTTGAACTGTTAAATTGTGTAGCTGTTAAAAATAAGAAAAGACTATTATTTCCTACATTCCTTCTAGTAAACTCTACTCTTAATTGTTTTTTACTTGTTTATTTTTTTCATATTGTTATTTTACATAATATAATAACCAATACTGAAAGTTTAGTTCTATGTATGGCGGGAGCAAGAACATGTTCTCTAATGCAGTATATTTATTATATTACTGACCACTCGTAAAGACCACTTTTAACTTATAGCACAGTTTTGCGAAACTCGTGAAATTTTCCGTGGCTTCCTTGAGTACAAAAGCCAATTTTTTGTTTTTCTGTTCACTTTAATAAAAGATCAAGCCTAGTAACCGTTTTTTAGCCGGCTTAACTTGGAGTATTTAAATAAGGAAGGAGCTTCAATTAGGAAAATACGAGTTAAATCGTAAAGGACATGAAGCAGTGTATGTGTGTGTGTGTGTGCGTACGCGCGCGCAATAGTTAATACAAACTGTGAGGTATGAATATACAGGAATCGGATGTTTTTCCCCCATTTCAGATAGATGCGTGAAGATTTTAGTGTATTCCAAATCAGGTATATATACAGGACGGGCACTTGAGGCATGCACGTGCATTTTTAGACTTAACAAGATACGATATTCATGTTTTGTTTACAAACTAGCAGTGAAATCTAAGCGATAATACTGTTTTTGCAATATTCTGTATTCACCCTCACTCTACATATATGTTTTTTTTTCTACAGCTTGGAATGGTAATCCTGATGTTCATCGCTTTCTTTGGTGTATTTCCCACCCACAGCTTCATCTCCTTTACGATTTAGCTCGTATTTTTCTAATTGAAGCTCGTTCCTTATTTAAATACTCCAAGTTAAGCTGGCTGAAAAAATGGTTACTAGGCTCTTGATCTTTTATTAAGTTGAACAGAAATTCGAATGTTGTTACAAAGCATAAATATATTAATTTTTATGCGTTCCTCAAAACTTAAACTGAAATTATTTTACGGCTATTAAGTCTGGTTTTGCAAGTGTTGAAAAGTTGCTAAAAATAACACTTGTTTGACTTAATCTCATTAATACAAGTTCTACTGGTTAAAAAAAAGTTTACAGTTTATCACTCGTGTGTGATTTATTTATTTATTTTTTTATTTTTATTTATTTATTTTTTTTTTGACGGTAATTGTGTAGCAAACGTATATTCGTGCACCGTGGCCAACAACAATATGACACAGTTTTTGACATCTCGAAATTATTATATTCAGTTTTTGTATAATACTGTCAGTGACAGTACAGTGATCTTGTCAGAACGCAGATATCCGTAAAAATTAATTAACGAATAAGAGAAAAAGAATTCATTTCTGTGGACATTAGCACTAAGATTAGTCGAGATTCTTCCTAAGGCAGATAAAGATCGAATCATATGCTTCATCGCCGTCAGGACACCTAGCCATTATGTGACTTCTGTGATGTATCACCTGTCCAGCATTCTCGGAAAGAAAAGATGGGCTAGGCTTGTTTTTAAGTATTGTGAAAGCCAGATGGAAAGGGGGGGGGGAGAAGACACTTTCCGGAATTCGTTTAAAAAGAGAGCTAAGCTTTAAGTGCTATCAGTAGCACATGATTGAGAAATAATTATATAATAATGTCAATTAACTTACAGATTACACAAACCCATTGTATGTCGTGACAAAGTTTCGGTGATATTTTATTACAATCTTTTAATTGCGTTTTTTTTTTCCTTTTTCCCCATAGTAATCTTTTGTTCGTAATTGTCACGATAACACTTTGTTGTTGTTTGCCCTCTTCGTGCGAGAGATTATCCAAATCCAAACATATTCCTACTCATCAGTCTGCCTTTCAGCATGTAGAAAAATCAACCTTACACACACAATATAAAGAATTTGTCTATTTGCTTCCCGATATATCCAAAGCACGTAGCAAATTTAAATAAATGAATAGGTTTAAACTAATAGCTTCACTTTTTTTAAAAATTTAAATTTCTCATCCTAACGAAAAGAGTATTCATTCATTCGTGTAATTAGGTTTCTAATTCATTCCTGTAATTTAATTTAGGAACTTAAATTGACTTTAAACTGTTTTATGTTTCTATTGTCAGTTTCTGTAATAATATTCATTTGTACTCGTAGAAATCCGATTTGGGCTGCCCGCTCCTGTTTTAGTATTCGTGCTAAATGCTTTGTACATTGAAATGTGGAATAATTAATGGTAATCTTTTTATATCAATCTCGAAAATAGATATTTTCAATAGCTTGCATTTCTAAATATTAAATATCAAATATTTTAATTTCTTAAAATATAATGCTTCATTACAGTTTTCTTAAGGAGTTTCTTAATAACGGTGAATATTAAATAGGGTAGGTATTCAACGGAAAAACAGGTTCTGGAATGTAATCAGAATAAAGTAAGCAGAAGGTGCATATTCATCACGTGAAAGAAAATTATTAGAAAAAAACAGGGAAAGTAAAAGAAAGGTTTATAGGATGTATGGAGATTCATAATGCTCTGCAATAGTAGCATACCAAACAAAGCAAGCGAACAGGTCGCCTTTACGACCTCTAGTACACTGTTAAAAAAATTAAAACACGAACTAAGCTCAAAGTCAAAGACTCACTGTCATACCTGAAGTGTAGAGTGTAATTCCTCGTTAGTTTTGCATACATACATCTGAAAAAAGACAGTTTAATATTAATTCCTCATTCCCTACCTAGTGGTACTTTCCTTTCTCCATCTTATTTAGATGAAGCCAATTTTTTAACCTTCCCAGTGTTTAACCGAGACAACTTGCAACGT
The DNA here is from genome assembly GCF_054136105.1 of Typopeltis vanoorti. Taxonomy (NCBI): domain Eukaryota; kingdom Metazoa; phylum Arthropoda; class Arachnida; order Uropygi; family Thelyphonidae; genus Typopeltis; species Typopeltis vanoorti. The sequence continues at coordinate 37,940,689 of NC_143562.1, forward strand.
CCCTTCTTAGGATGTTCAGTACAGAACCAAATATTAAAAATCGAGATGATATTTAATGACCAGTGTCATTTCGAACTACATCAATCGAAATAATTCAACCGAATAGCTACGCATCCCAAAATAAAATATGACACGCTGAACGTGAAGGGAACTAGCAAAAAATGGGATGCTGGTAGTGGCTGCAATAAACCTTGGAGATCTACAGCCACTTTCATGTTAGTGGCTGTAGATTTCCAAGTTTTCAAGTAATCATGATATATGTTTTTTTATAAATAAAACTTTGCATAACTTTTAGAATGCGCGATCATTATAAAAAAATCTCTCTCCCTAAAAAATACAGACAGGCATTTTTATTGGTCTTCATACACTTCAGCCACGATGAATATTTATACATTATATTCCTTTCGATTTATTTAGAGGAATGAAAAACCAAAGATGCGAGCTAATAGCAAGATCGACGTATATTTTCCATGAAGGGGAAATTATAGTTCTTTTTTTAATTATTTGTATGAAATATATCAAATATCAACACACGAGTAACGATAGCAGTAGCAATTATTTACCCTTCCCCATACAGAGGTCATCATTACATGCAACATTATGATAGATATGCTATAGTTTGAACATTAATAAAGTTGTGGCTAAAGTAATGAGATTCATTGGACCTCTTGTTTGGTGAGAATCATAAGATAGTTCAATGCAAATGTAGGAGGAGATATAAACGATGTATGCAGAAATTGCCGCGCTATGAAAGACTATACCACGAAATTTATGAGGAAAGGATCATGAGAAAAATTCGCTTGTTTCTAGAATTCTAAAAATACGCCGAAGGAAATGTTTTAAAATACTGTAATAGTATCTGTTTCTAGTATAAAGAATAGTTAAATGAGAGAACAGTTGGTAACTGCAAGGGGAAAAAAAGAGATGTACTTATGGAGCAAAGGCTCAAACCAAACATAATAGAATAGCCAAGAATAATACATAGTGGAAAGTTTCATCTTAAAAAAAAAAAAAAAAAAAAAAAAAAAAAAACCTTCCTCTCAAGTACAGTTACTATAATTTAAATTACGAAACTGGAAGAAATCTGCAGTGAATATTGTGTATGAGGTGTAATGCCATTCTCATAATATATCCTGAATATTCAGGTATATTCAAAGAAAGAAGCATGAAAAATGCCTTCAATATGTGAACACCAAAGCGTTCTAGGCTCTATGAACCATTAAAACATCTGTGTGGGGGGGGGGGGGGGGCTTTCGAAAAACTGGATAATCCGCGGTTATTTATTGACCTCATTCAGTCTAAAGATCCCTCAGGGAAAGTAGATATTAATTGCGCACTTCACTGTGATTCATATAAAAAGGACAAACAAATAACGGTCTGTTTACCAAGGCAATCGCTCATCTCAGCCAAGTTTGTGAAACATCCCTTTAGTGTAAGTAATCTCCACCAGGTTATGTTGACAGCTGCCACAAATCCGTAAACCAATAGAGTCTGCTCTTTATGTAATTTTAAAAACGGCATGTGAACTGTGGTCCAAAAATGGGAACTCTTTAAAAATCGCTTAAGGTTGTTCACTCCTAATTTTGCATATAATATAATGCGCGATAGTAAAGATATGAGGTAAGCATATTGAATAAGTTTAAGGTTTTAGGAAAATTCTCTTAATATTCGTTCCAGATCAGGATTCAAGCTTTTTTTTAAAAATAAGATAAATTTGGATAAAACTGAAAAACCATTCACTAATAACCACACACAAAGCATCTTCGGCGCTGGATCATCATTCTGCTTCTACTGATCTTGTTCGACTTGATTTCAAAATTGCAGTTTAGATCCTAGAATAGCATTCTAGAACTGTTTCCTAACGAAATAGAGTAAAGAAATATTACGTTTAAGAATGGATCTCATCTTGAAGATTACGTTTCTTAAAAATTTTAAACGGGTACTATGGTTCAAATGACAATAGAAATGTTATCGAAAAACAAATACCTTTAACAATATCAAAATAATTTTATTTATGTACGAATGATGTTAGGAATTGATTCACGAACAAGTTATATTATATGTTGTTAAATGCTACAAAATGCGCGAATTAATGGTTTTCGAATTCGTTTTGATTACGCATATGGAGTGACTGGTGGCATAGAGTACTACCATATTTTAAAATAGATATGCACGAAATGCCAATATCGTAATTTTTGAGAGAATATGATGCTCAACTAACATAGACAACATCGCAATATTATTTAACCGCACTTAAAATTCTGCTGAACCCACATTAGAATCGTATTTGTATGTATATGTTGCAAGGCCACACGAGATGTCGAGTTAAATTTCCAATTATAAGAGAGAAGTTTCAGAACCGTATACCATGTTATCACTCGTGCTATCTTCTGGCATCAAGGGCTCTAGCTGTTAGTTGCGCTTTATACCCTACGCCCTCTACAGACAAAATCGCGTACTGAAGGGACAGACAACATCCGGACAGCAGAAGAGAGGATAACAGCGATCTACACCTACTGGTCTGCAGGACGTCTTCGCGCAGAATCGGACGGAGGGAGACGAAAACGAGTCTGAAACAGCACTGATACACTTTCAAGACCATTACTCACCTGAGGAAACGACCATGGCGGGTTGAGAATAGATGAACGTACAGCAGCGAGACGCGGGATACCGCACTCTAAACCGAAGTGTACAATACTGAATTGACCCACCAGCTTTCATCATCTTCACTACGCGAGGATTTTCATCCAAGACATGCACTGGAGTGAATTCTTTGCTTTTACTCTCTCTCCTCGTTACCATGGAAACTATCACCACCGAAAAGCTTGACCCGGATATAAGAATACGATTACGGGCAATGGCGTCAGAAGCATTGCTGGCTCCTCCCTTTTGGCTCTACCTGTGTGTGCTGATCCCCTATGCATTATGCATAGGAGAGAGGGCGTGACGTGACTAAACGAGACGCAACTTCTGACGTTACCGGCTGTATGTATTTAGTTTACGGTGGCTCAAAATACGATGACGGACATGACAATGTCCCGCGCCTCCCTCGGTTTGCTGGCAGTGCGGATCCCGACTGTGACCAACCGCACCCCCACGAAACGCTTCTAAGTATTACTGGGCAAATGAGTAGTCTGCACTTTAAGCAGCTCAGTTCAATAAAGCATGCATCTAGAGTCCCGACCCACAAACGCAGTCAACATTATACGTTCACTTCCCCCCCCCCCCCAATTTCTAGTCGCTTAGGTTGATCATCTCAACTAACTTTATGTCTCTTTTATTCTTTCGTCTTTTCCCGAGGGGAGAGGGATCTTCGCGTTTAATTCTCATGCGATGTCGCCTACATAATGCATAACTAAATGTTGAGAGGTTTAAAAAACGAAGTCAGAAAATATTATTAATATATTAATTTTAAAAAATTAGCATAATAACTGTACAAAACGTACAACTTCCACTTTGCACTTCTCAACATCTCCCGATTCCCCCCCCCCCACACACACACACTGAATATTAATTTGAATATATTTGAATTTGAATCGGTTTAGCAATACACAAGATGTTCGTCCGTAAAAAAAAAAAAAAAAAAAAAAAAAAAAAATCAGCTGACTAGAAAACAACATATGAATTGTCTTGAACCTTTTGATCACTGGCAAAATGATTGCCTCTCAAATCTATTGAGTGGTCAACCATATGGTGGTCTCACGAAGCAAGGACTGGACGTTTTGAAGAATTTCTACGGTCTCAAACCGGATGGTCACAAATATTTCCATATTTTGACAGTTTCCACAATATGGGGACAAGCAATGTCATATAAGAATAGTGCTTTTAATTGTTGGTTTTTCAGCTTATTTATTATGGAAACCTCACTTAATGATATCGTTTTTCTGTTGTATTCGTTTCCTGATAATTCCAAGATTGGTCTCTGAGAATCCCAGAAAGGGATGAGTTTCACTTTTCCGGCGAAGGTTCCGAATTGAATTTTTAGTCGACTTGGGTCGTATCGAAATTCTCTGTTTGTCTATGAGTTGTGTGTATGGTTTAAAAATATAGGCTTTCGTTTGATCCCAATTACTGCTGTGAAGCAATAAGGCTATGAGATAAGTGTATTTTGTCTGTCTTTGAATGTTCTTCTGGATGATTTACCGGTTTATAGGGACAAAAAAAACTAGAGTTTCCGAGAAGAAAATCACTGCAATCTGCTTATGAGACCTGCTAACAACTACCTTCAACTGAAAAGAAAAAAAAAAAAAGTAAGGTGCCTTGTGATCTAGGTGGGATTCGAATCCAAGTTTTTCCAACCTAATATCAGACGTCTAGCTTAGAACTAGGGAATTTATTTCCAGAGAGTACCTGTAGCAAAAGCCTACTTCAGGAGATTATTCATAGCGCTTTGAAGAGAGAGCTCTGAAGCTGAATCTTCGTTCTATTGTTAAGAAGATGGTTCAGGTGGCAGATGATGATTTTTATCGTCCCATACGAGACCATCTTCCTGCTTATTTGAGGCCTGAAGTGGCTTGAAAAAAAGCACCATGTTTGGTCTCTAGGATAGATTTAGTTGATTACTTTACCTTTAGCTCATCCACGTTACTAATGTATACATGTGACTTTTTAACATGAATCCAGCCAGATGAAATCAGAAACAAACATTATAGAGGCGTTATCAGTCGTGTGCTAAACTACTAAAGCTGGTCCACGTGACATGTACTGAATCTACTAGCATTTCTACCAGCACAACAAAATATATTTGAACAATATTTCAGATCATGTACGATTGCAACGTTACATTTCTATAGCAATGCATTCCTCCCAATCCATGCCAGTTCTGCTTATCTGAAGTGCGAGGAATTGTCCGCTTCCAAACTTTGGCCAAAGTGAAATTTATGAATATATATATTAGAGTGCAGAGTCCAGTGTTGTCATCATTGAATGACCTACAGGCATTACTGCGATAGGAATACCTCATATTATCTCAGCTCCCTTTCAGACATGTTAAGTCGAATTCAGGCTATTATTAGGGCGTTTTGTCTTACAAGATACTGCTTGCTCTATGTTTTTTTAATTTAGCCCCTCGGGTTATGAGCGCTTGTGGTAAGTTGGATTAGTACGAAGGTCACAACATGTCCGGGTACTCTATCAACTGCGTGTCTTCTTAAACTAGTTCGACTATTTCGAGAAAGAAATAGTCTCCGTCTGAGTTCTGCTAACTCAGCTTTAGTCCAGAGGCCTTGTGTCTCTGACGGAATTCGAACCCATGTCCCAACCGAACCAAGATGATGATATATATTGTGAATGGAATATAATGAGCGAATGTAAATGTAGAATTAATAATAACAATAAGCTGCTTCGTGGTAGCTACTGAGCGAGAAATTTACAAACTAACATGATTCAGTTATTCCAGAGGTTCCCTAAAGAAATGCGACAAAAAAGAGTAACTTATTAGAGATCCGAAATCATGTTTAGTTCACGAGGATTTTAAAACTTCCCTCTTCTGCCATTCCTCTTTATGAGTAATGTGAGCAATACCCATCGAAGGTGTCAAACATATACAAAATCCAAATCTTCATGTCAAGATGCAGTTATTTAAATCGGTTCCGGCGTGGCTGAGAAGATCAAGAAGGAAATGAACAGAAAACTTTTCTGGGCTGAATTCCTATAGTAATCTTAATAACTTGCTGCAGAATGGATACTATAAAAATGTTATTCATGGCTACCCAAAATGGTTTAAACCGACGAGGATGATCATGATCATATGATTTCATCATCCATCCATCCGAAGATGCGTAACTGCGAGCTCCCATTCACCTCCGCTAGAAGAAATCTCCCTTCCTCAATATCTTGCTGCATCCATTTCCTACTAATCCTTTCCACACCAATTCTCTCCATCTTTCCTCATATTTTCTTTCTTTTTTCCCACTCAATTACCTCCCCCCGCAAAAAAAAAGAGAAAATACGCTCTAAAACGAACATCTTATAGTTTCAACAAAGATAAGCCTTCTTTTTTTCATAACTTTGTTTCTAATTTTAAAATATAATGTTCAAAATGGCGCTTTGACAACATTAGTTTTGCTGTCTCAATAAAATGAATTAAGTAAAACTCTGAATGAAAAGCATCGATTATAACGACTCCTAATAAATCGATTTAAAAGCAGTGTTCTCACAAACAAGAGTGCTGTCACACACGTGAAAGAGAAAACGTTGATCATTTTCTTCCATTATGCTTATCTATGTTCAGTGGAAAATAATCAGATTTAACTTTATCTCACATCTTGTTTTCACCATCTCATTGTAATACAGTGTGTAATATTCTGCTCAGTCTCCTATTCACGTAATATTTCATGACGCACCATTCCATAACTACTTCCATACACAACTTGGCATCTGCCTCGTGTTGGCACAACGTGAAATATATTGCGTGCGGTTGTGGTAATCTTTGTTACTTTATTACAGTTTTCCAAACGCACTGTTGATAACATGATAGCTTTCTGCTTGCAGGGGAAATTATCGTGAATTTGAGTTTAAACAAACCTTGGAAAGAAAAATTAACTGTTGCAGTAACTCTCTCTTTCTCTCGACGATGATGGGCATATAACATAGGTAGATTTCAGACAGAAACGTAAATATAAAATTGTGATTGATGTATTGCATAAAAAGAGAGAGAGAGAGAGATACACAGAAAGCATAGATCTCTTAAGATGGGAAGAAATACTGCCCGAAATAGATTTCAACTCATTGCAGTTTGGTGTTGCTGTTAGTTATACGGCATTCCAAACGTAATTTACATTAAACTTGATAAGTTTTTCCTGAATGTATAATGCGAAGTCAGAATTCGATTTTCTTTAAGCAAAAATGTCGCTAATGTCAGTGAACCTGGCCAAAGTACTTTAGTTTTGACTCGAGACTTACAACTTCCAGACATACAAAGCCCTGCCTCTAAACAACATTGCTCGAAATCATTTTCTGAAGGTTCTTTTCGTGGTTGCAATCACGCTACTCGAAATGTTCTAACAGATACTGGAAATGAAAATGACCTCCATTCAATGAGCTGGCCAGCATATCCCAAGTCTAGTATTTTTGTTTCTTTTGAACAAAAATTTTAGAAAAGAACAACTCCGTAAGAAATGCACAGTTAGTCTATTACGTAACGCTTATCTGAACAAGATGATCTGTCTTTTCTTCATCTCCTCATGGAATTAAATTCTGCTTTAGTAAAACGCTGTTATGGCAAAACAAACTGATTCAAATGATTATAGTGCGCAATATCACGTGATCCAATAATTACCACAATAAATTTTGTATGAAATTAGGCAATACTGTACTAGCAAGTTGAGAGTATATAAATAATTAGCTATAAATATACATAAATTCGTGTCTATAAATATATATATATGTAAATTATCCATAAAATATAGATAGCTTTCCTTTGACACAAGCGATGACACTGAAACCTTCATTAATTGGAAAACAAAAGCTTTCCTGTGCCGATGGTAGATTACGTATTTTTAATAATTGGCGGATTATTGAAATAGAGCTCGTTACAACAAGATATTAAAAATCAATTTAGAATTTAATGCGTAAAGTAAAGGTGAACTAAAGTACGATTTCCTTAATAACATTAATTTTTGCAGTTTAAAATAAGGAATATATTACTATAGACTTTATTACTTTCGTTTATGAATAGATGATATATGGCCTAAAGTCTCAATTCGCTTTACGTTAGTCTGGATCGCTTTGGAATAATGATCACTTATTACACACACACACACATTGTTTTTCTTTTCGGTGCTATCGCGTGTATGAGCGTATGCATGTTCTCAGATATTGGTATAATAGTTCCAAGAAGAAGTTCATTAAGAAGGCCATAGTATCTAATAAGTGGGCTGGGGAGTTTGTGTATACATAGCTGCATTCAAAGTAATTAGCGAGTGCTATATTTTCATGGCCTGTTGCCTGCAGACTGCACTGATTTTCATGACTAGACGAAGATAAAAGAACGCACACTCTTTATTATTAATGTGAAATAAGAGAAAATTATTTGAACTTACCGAGTATCTTTCAACGGAGAATTCGGAATAAAAAATTAGTTGCTGAAAAGAAATGGTGTCCCGTTATGAGTAGTATTGTGTCTGATCATCATATTCCAGCGTGAGTACCCGAAGTCAACTGCTGGTAACACTATACATGGATGGAAGACAACGGAATACTATCAAACAGTTAAAGTCTGGTAGACCAATATTAATAACGAAATGAAATGAACCGAGCAGAGGTAGCTTCGGGACCAGTTGCTTTCACAGACGAGTCACAAGATGAGAAATTATGATCATACAGCTGCCAGCTCGCAAGTAGAAACTATTTCCAACCAAATCCACGCGGCCGTTACACTGCAGAGAGAGAAAATGGACCTGGCAACAGAGTCAGAATCTACTTTGAAGCGATAATTATGCCACAGAGAGTTTGCTGAAGTTTGATGAGATACAGATATGTGATGCTGAGATGTTTCACAAGTGTGGATCATGCTCATTAATGAAACTTCGATCCTCGAGCCTCTTCACATTCTTCGCACTTTTCTTTACTTGCTCTGATAGAATTATTTGTTGAAAGATTGTACAACATCAATACAACAACAGTTCTTCGCGGTTCCTAAAAGATAAATTTGAGGATGATAATGCAAAGAATTGGCCTTGGCCCTCCCAAATACGAGGGATAAGTAACAGTCTCTTAGAATGCATTACAATTTCAGTGTTTCCCTATAGAAGTGAGACATGAATAACAATTAAAAAACAAAGACAGGCTGCGAGTGCCACAAAGAGCCTTGGAGAGAAGAATGCTCCACATAACAAAAAAAAAAAAAGAGATAGAACAAGAAATCAAGAGAGAGATGACTGGAATAGAAGATATTGTGAAGCATGTTTTTTAATATACGAGTAATATACTTATATTACAGCATGCATCTTCCCTTTCGTGTTAAATTCAATGGCATGTCGCTAACAAGTAACCAAACATCTCAGAATCCAGCTTATGATGCGGGGGGGGGGAATCCTGTCTGCAAATTACATGGTTCCATGAAAATTCATCGAAAAGGCAATTCGTCGAAAATGCAATTAATCGAAAAAACAATTCACCGAAAATTTTAACTCAAATTTCATTAAATTGATCCATCCAAAGCGGAATTGCTAATATCATTTCGAAACTTTTTTCGAAAATGTTATGATAAAAGTGATCCATTTAAAACAAAAACTGAACCCTGCAGATAGCTTCTTGTACCGACAACTTCTACTAATTCCGCTAAGTCAGAGAGTTATTGTAATACATAATTTGGACACGTTACTTCTTTGTTTCCTCGAATATAGCTGAACTGAAAACTGGAACGGTTCGAAGTTTTCTTGTAAAAGTTTCAAATAGCGAATCTGAATCAGATTCGTTATTTGAAACTTTTATTCATCCCATAAGAATTTTATTTCAATTATTATGGGATGAATAAAATTCATCCCATAATAATTGCTGTATTGAAGTCGCATATTACTACTAGCAACAATAATAACAATGGAGCCTAAATAGGCTGGACCTTTCCTCCGGAAACAGGCAAATCAGTCCTATGAACAGAAATTATAGAACAATAAGAAACCATATTGTTCTATCATTTTTCCCTATTAAAGTAGCATTGCTTTCTCACTCTGCACGGTTCGGTATTTGTTCTAAATGGATCACTTTTATCATAACATTTTCGAAAAGTTAAAATTTTCTGTGATTGTTTTTTTTTGTGAATTACATTTTCGACTAACTCTCCGGATGCCAAATTACATGCCTTTTTCTATTGGAATGGAAAAAACTCGAGTTTCTGGGAGGTGGGAGAGGAAAATCCTCTTACCTCCGTATGAGACCGGCTAATTCATGTTGAATTGAAAAGTCTGATAAATGTTATTCGCATTAGACGGGATTTGAACCATTTCTTTTCAACCGACGAGCATCGTCAATGCCGACTGAGCTACGGGAGATTCCATTACAGCATACTCACCCAGTAATATAATTTTTAGGCGCATTTCACAAAATGTGTCAGAAAACTTTTAAATTCGTTTTCCTCCAGGACTCAGAAAAACTCCGTGCTTTGATTAAACCGATTTTAATGAGATTCGGAATTTAGAATTTTTACTGTATGTCGAGTCATTTCGAGAGTGGTTTAAATAGAACTATGTTTACTGGCAAAATCAAACAAAGCGATTCGAAACGATATAAAAGTTTACAAATTAACGTGACGAATAAACGAATATTCTAATTGTACAGCCCGTAAGCCAAAAAACTGCTTCAGGTTCAACTGTGAGAAAGAATGACGTCACTATACAAGAATGCTATCGCAAAAGGCACCGCAAAGTATTATTGTCTCCGATCATTTCCATTCTTGTTATAGTGATAAACAGCAACCTGTGATAAGAAAATACTAGCGCTTAAAAATTGTACAGTGATACGTCGTACAATAAACCACGTGATTTTAAAAATCGCAGTGCAGATGAAGTCAAGTTTTCAGACGATTTGTAGAGTTGGTTTAGCAAGATGCTAACAGTCTAGGTGGAAACAGACGCAATTCTCTCCTTTTCCAGATATTTAAATTATTGAACCAGCATTTCTTCAAAATAGTGTTATTAATTTCCATTATTACTAAAACACAACCGCTGTGAAGTAACTTTGAAAGCCCGCCTGATATTAGCTTTAACTAGTGGACTAGAAATTTCATGTGATCATGCGGATGGAACAAAATCGTCTGCTGTTGGCAGGAGATACACGGAATTCCAGACCTTCGTATCATTTCCAGATTAGCAATGTTCAATCAGTTCGACAGAGTACACCAAAACAACTGGTATCACGTGTATCCGACAGCAGAATATCATATTTTTGTGCAATGCTGTAGAATTAGTATAAAACGGATGTATTATACTATATGGAAAACTTTGTGCTTGATTTCCTCTGGAAATAATATAGACTGAGCACGAGTTTTCTCTAAATATGAATTTTGATAACGGCTGAATGTCATATAGAAATTATTTCAAATAAATAATTTCCTACAGTTTCATAAGTTTTTAATTAAGTTTAGATTTCTGTCCAGAAAGATGCTGTCTACGAGCAAATGCTTTCTCGCTGCACTTAAAAAGTCAAGGAACTTTTTAAGTGCAGTCCTCATTGGAGTCCTCACTCAACCTGCATGATCATGATGGCAGCCTAGTTATAAATAGTACCGTTGCCATGACATTCGCAATGAAGCGTTAAAAGTGTGTTTTGATCATGTCAACCGCTTTTCACATACTACTTTAATTGAATGTGTTTTCTAAATCCGAGTACCTTGTATATCGTATGTATATACGAGTTCCAACAATAAAATAATCAAATTAATTCCGTATAAAAAATATATTCTATGTCACCGTTAGTGGGCGTGGTCTTCCTCGCAATATTCTCCTGACTTCCATACACACGTACCAATGTCTCAGTCACGCTTGCATGAATTGCTGACAATCGCTTTCTGAGAGAGAGTACTTCCAGTACTGACACTACTCTAAAATATAGCATATAAGTTTATAACAGCGGACAGAAAATTTCATTCTGAATGTACCAAATAAAACCTATCCAAATCAAGGGGGGAAATATTCGAAATGGATAATTTTAATTATTTTCTCCAGTTTTGGAAGCTGTTAAAGTCCCAGAGGGGGGGGGGGGAGTTGATGAGTACATTGATATTCCGATACTAACATTTATTATTATTATTATTATTGCATGAAAATTGCCTTTAAGAACTGCGTGGAAAAAGAGCGAAATATGATTACAAAGGTAGCCCAAAACAATGTCTAGAACACTGCAATACATGTACAGTACTATACTTTAGAATGTGTACCATAACACTCGCATACTTATTTTGTGAACTAATGATCGTTTAGGAGAATTAAGGTAACTTCATTTACTTTTGTGAGATACTTTTGTGAATTGTGGGGCAATGTAATAGTAACAGTCACATCCGATCTAATAAGAAGAGGGCCTGAGTGCAGCGAGCTACATCCAAATAGTTTTATTTTATTTATTTATTTACTTCAGCAGATATGGCGAATTTGATTTTCTGTTGGTGACATTTGGCTCTAGGAAGAAAGGAATAATATGAAGAAAAATACCTTAAAGAAAGTGGATTCAACAAAGTGGATACAGTAAAAGCAGTAATTTTGATAAGCATTAATTCCAAAGCTGGAATTAAAATAAGCTTTTTTCCACTTTGTTCCAAATCGAAATAGTCAACTTCCGATTATCGATACGGCGGAGGATTCCACCCGGAAAGACAATCATCCGTGCCGATGTTGAATTAAAAATAAAAACCTAATATGAGAATTTGTAGACTAATTTTATAAACGGTAAAGCGATAGCAAACGGAAGAATTTAATTGTTTCAGACTCTCTCAAGTTTACACCTTATAATATACCATCAATTTAGCTTCACTTATGAGATGATTCCATAGACTTAAAGAAATATAAAGCTTCCATCTCATCCTTTCTCCTCCATTTTCACCTCGTCTCCATGGTACACTCGCAAGGACGACGTAACATTTACCCTTCGTGGAAAGACCTAAGTTCGCCTCCTGTCGATGACGAGAGGAACATTTTATAAGGTTTTTTTTTTTTTTTTTAATCGACGGTGAATTATGTTATCGCATGCAGAAGTAGCAGGGTTTTTCTTTCCGAAACTTCCCACATAATAATATAATAATAAACACAGTATACTGGTCTCCGTCTTAGCTGCCTCTGCCGTAATTCCAGCTAAGCCAAACATCCTTTCTAGTGATGATGTAATTCTTACATCACATACACGTTCCATTTTTCAGATTTCAGCTGTGTCTCATTGTCCATATTTTAATATTAGCTTTATAGAAATACACGAATTGTTTCCTTCAAATTTCCAGTAACTTTCGCTTCCATCCCTTCTAAAGTTCAAGGCTTCAAAATTTCCAGCAATAAAAACTAATGTATTTTAGCAAACATCGTAAATACAAAGTTAAATTTCATTTAATTTCTTCCGATCACAGTTTCGCAAAATCTAGAATTTTGCAAATGTTTGTCATTTTCCCCTACGAATAGTCCGATTGAAATGAATATTAAGATAATAAAATTTTGTAAGCTCTCAGATGTCGAATTTCAGTAAAATTCATAACTTACGTACGGTCGAATTTACAAAACAAATGTAATAAGTGCTACTCATTTGAACAGATATCACAAGACTGAGACAGTTAGTGATGAAGATAATACTTTTGCTTACGTGAGTGTTTTTTTCTTTCGTTTGTTCTTAGCAATACTTCAAATCAAATGATTTCGTATGTAGGAGCAAAAAATTCTTACCTGGATTTTTTTTTTTAGCATCCTTGACATTATTGTAACACTGTACTCATGATATATAACCAAAACTTTGTCTTGTGAAGTTAACTTTGCGAGTGTCTTGTAGTTCCAATGCCCTTGAAAAACAAAAAAAAAGGGGGGGGTGAGAGTTGTGATTTTGTGGCAGTGTAAGACACTAAAAGAAGGGAGGGAACTAAAATATCCATGATTATTTCTCGTTCTCTCTCCCTCTTTTAATACAGTGATGATTTGAATTTCAAAAGAAAAAGAAGAAAATTGAAGAACGAATCCTTCCTAATTTTTTTCTCCTTCTTTCAAGTGCAATTAATGTGAATTTAATCTGACTACTGACAACCTTCAACAGAGATTAATTTGTCATGAACTGTCAGATATAAATCTTTCGGATCTTTATCTCTAACTGACAGTTTAAAGATATTCTTAGTCTAAAATACTTCTGCCACCAGATACAAACTGAAATATCCCACTTGAATAGTGAAACATAAGATATATTTGCAAATAAGCCGATGAAAACTAAATACTGACACGCAATGAGTACTCTTCGAAATTCAGCAAACATGAAAAAACATGTGCGATATTTTTGCCACTGCTTAAACGTCCTAAAATCGCCCTGAAAGTAAAGCTTATGTTGCTGCACAAAGTGGTAAAGAAAATATGCGAATTATTGTTCATAAAGAAGTAGGATGACATCTTTGGGATGAACTTGTAGCTTTAATGAATCGTTCTAGTAAGGTGAATGACTATTTGAAGCAGTTTGTAGATGCTTCAGTTAGTCATTCAGTAAATGATTCGCATAAACATCGATAAGATATCAATAGTTAAATATATTAAAACGAACAATTATTATAATATATTTGAATATATACTTTTATTACTCCTACACATTGTGACAATGTCTAAATATTACTTTAATAAATATAAGAAATCGTTTTGTGTTAAATGAAATAATACGTTTCATTTCATATTATAAAACCAAGATATTAAAATTACGTTATTTATTTTTATGAGACTTGTTCACATCGATAAGGTTGCTTATTGTTAGATAATTTTTGATGTGAAGAACTGTAACAGAAAGTGGTCTAAAATTCAGAAAAATAACGTTACCTAATTTATGGATGAACCATAATTAATCAAAAATGTTTGCTGGAATACAACAAGCAAAGAATCCATAATTATGCAAGAGTATTGACCAATTGAGCCACTCATACATTTAAATTAAATTAACACTTCACATAAAGTGAGTTTTAAACTAATAAAAATAAGAGATCTAATGAAACGAATTTTAATCCCTATAAGTATAATAAAAATAAACAATTAGCATCAATCGATTATAAGAATAATTAATAAAGTGTTGTTAGTATGGAGACAATCGTCTTAAGTGAAAGTGCTAATTAATAAGAAAAATTAATAAAAAACTTATGCATTTTTATCATGCATAAGCATGCATTAATTGATGTAATCAGAATATAATTTTCTCATTATTTAACAGTTGCACCATCCAGACAAAACGCAGTTATCTTTATGGAATTTTGATTATCACAAAGATGTTTATGGTATCTTCCCCCAAAAAAACACAACTAATGCACTTTATGTAGGTATTGCAACCTCTCGTGTATGGGGTTGTATTAAAAAAATAAAATAAAAAAATAAAAACAATACGTGCCAAATAAAGCAAGTATGAGTACAAGGAGATCATCAGAATTCGCCACATTTATAATGTTGCAGCGGAAAAAGTTTGCAGTTACGAAGTCGATGGTTAGTTACTCGAAGAGTGAAATAGTGAAGTCAGCCGGAATCACATTACAAAGTTTCTCGCAAACTAAATTTCTGAAGTAGTGAAATTTTGCTGTAGTAATAAATTTAGAAAGTGATCTTTTCGTTGATTATATAAGTGACGGAAACAATAATTGAACAGCATACTTAGTTAACTGCGCTAAGTACCCCACGGAAAGATCTGGTTCGAATCCCGTCAGACGCAAAGTGCCTTTATAAGAACTTGCGACTGGAGATCAGTTAGCTGGTCTCATACAAGGCAGGGGTCTCTATCACGTATGTCAAAACATTTCCAAATCATTTCATTCACAATTTTTTAATAAAAGTAAAATTTTGGTAACAAAGTCCATTTAAAATAGCACTTTAATTAAACATATTATTTTGAATGGCCCTAAATAGAAAGAAATCTTGATTTGTTAGTCTTGTTAACTAGTTCCTTAGTAAATAAAGTAAACATTGTGTTATCAGTAATAAGCAATGTGTTCATTTAGTTGACTCAATATTTGAGATAAATTTTAGGTATTTAAGTCCATTATTCTGCTTTAATTTGTCGGAAGCTTTCTTCTTCCCCCAGTCCCCCCTAATATAACATAATACATGAGTGATAAACTTATTTTTATGAAAGCTTATGCTCTCATAAGGTATGAAGCAAACGTTATTTCATTTCATGCAGGCATTTCAAGCATCATAAGCAATTTATTGATTGTTTATATATTTTTAATTCTAATGCCACTTTTTAATTTTTTTTTACGAAATATTAATTTTTCTCTCTTCTCCAGCCATAACAAATGCAGAGCCCAATTGGGATAATTTTGGTGGGTTCCCTAATTTAAGATAATCAGGTATCGGAAATATATACTATATTATTTTATTAAATTATATAAATAATTAAATTACTATATTAAAATTCTTTTGCTAGCTTTACAACTCTTTACGAGTTTTAGCTTGCAAATATTAAATATATATATATTTTTTTTGATGATGATGATCAGCTATTTTCCATCCCCCTACAAGGTGAAGACCGCTCCCATTGCGGAAGGGTTGGGCCTACTTCTCCTATGGTGACCCAGTCCATCTTGGGGGAGTGTTTATTCACTTGTATGAAGGTGGAAGACAATCACAAACATCCATGCTTAGGCGGGATTCGAACCCGCAGCATCTTAGCTGGAGAGGGGGATACGCTAACCATCGGCTAACCAAGCCAGCATATATCTATTGACAACACTTTAAAAAACTAATTATAAAGAAAAATTTGGTTCAGCAGAATCATCAAAATTTTATAAAATTTTAACTTACTTGGTTCGAGGCCTGATTGCCAATCGGTCCAAGCAACTTAAGGCCAACCCTGCTTATGAATCAATTCGGTGTCTCTGGTTAGAAGAAGTTGTGGTCTCCAACATCTTAATGAACGATGTTGATTAAACCTCAGCAATTGTTTCGGGTTTTTTTTAATATAACGATCTACATATTTAAAAAAATATCAATTAGCACTGTACTGAATAATCTCTCCGAATCTCTAA
This sequence comes from Typopeltis vanoorti, assembly GCF_054136105.1. Lineage (NCBI taxonomy): Eukaryota > Metazoa > Arthropoda > Arachnida > Uropygi > Thelyphonidae > Typopeltis > Typopeltis vanoorti. The sequence continues at coordinate 37,957,355 of NC_143562.1, forward strand.
CAGCAAAAATAGACCAATGCACGGAGATGCAAAGATTTTGGAGAAGGTAATGTTGCCTTGAATTGAAACAATAATAATAAATAAAGCATAATATCATCTCTACAAGAAAAAATTAACACACGTTCTGCCATAAGGACAACTATCCTTCAAGGTAAAAGTAGGATTATATAAAGAGAAATTTGAGAAAAAATACTTTTGGTTGTTTGTATACTTCGTCTAGACAACGAGGTCATTAGTTACTGGATTATAATGGATTTTTTTTTTTTTTCAAGTTTCAACTGATGAGTCATTCAGAGTCCAATTAAACCATACCGTCTGGAGGTTAGCGTGCCCTTGCTAATGCCACTTAAAATTTCATAACAAATATTTAATTGTAACGAAAGCAACCAGAAACTCGGAAATATATTTTTGACACTATGCATTGTGCTTTTGTCGAAAGCATAATAGGATTTAGGATCAGGGAAGCTTTTTTTTTTTTTTTTTTTTACTTTTTCCAGTATAAGAGTATAATATCTTGGATAATATAGAACGTTTATTAATAAAGCGTTTCCTTTTCGTTGAATTAAAGAAAAATATAATTTCACTTTAAAATAATATGTTTCTGCCGCTTTAGTGGGAAATCTAAACGCACGTGGAAAAATTATCGATACAATTACAACACTGACTAGCAAACGCTGCTACCAGACGCTGTACACAGAGTCACGTGATTTAAAATACCGGAGCGTCGCTGAGTTCCACACACCAAGGTGACGCTAGGCAAACGGGGCAATAAAAAATGTCAGGGCGTGTACACCTCTGGGAGGACGCGAGAGAAAATGGGGTGTGTTTGAGCTCAAGGACATAGTGGACATGACAAATGACACACAAATATGCAGGGAATCTTGCTGGGATAGAGATATGTGACGTCATCAGAAGTTTCTCAGACAGTCCCTGCACTATGAAATTGTCCCATTAGGGGTCAGTTTTTCTGTATGGATTTTTTTTTTTTTAAACAAGTAAAGGACTGCGATGGTGCTTCGAAGAAGACAGATCCGCATTACACTAATGGATGGCATCTGATAAAACTAAGCAGGTTCAGACAACAAATTTACATATAGCGATAAACAACACATTCAACAACAACAACAAAAAAAACTTTTTTCATGCGTCAGTGTGAAAACAAATTCAAAATCGATTCAAAATGATATCTACTCATTCCCCCCGTTAAAAAAAAAAAATGCTGCTTTTAGTTAGCCTTTCGAAATGGGTGGGAATTAGATGACTCACTGTGAGATTACTGTTTCGCTTATTGGATTCCTGAAGTGGCTGGAGACAATTTCATGTTCTCTAGAGCAGAGTTTTCGGATGATATAAAAATATCATCAGCATCAAATTCCTGAATGCATCCTCAGGGGGTGTATAGGATATCATGATAGTACTACATGAAAATTTTACATCATCATTATGTAAAAAATAAAAACAAAACTATTAGCACACCCAAGATACTAATAGGTTTACAACCCTGCATAGGCGGGAGTCACCTAAAAAATGTTTAGTAAGCACGAAGATGGGAATTTGCTCTCGTGAGAGTTCAACAGCCTATGGAGGGTATAAACGGCGTCAAGTCAATAACATGGCTCTTGCAAACACTGCTAATCTAACAAAAGGTAACTAACGTGGACTTGTTTTATATCAATAAGCTCACGAAACGAATGTTTATAGTTTAGTGAATAAACTTAGTCCACTGCGCACGATCACTTAGAATATCCCCATTCGCGTAAGTCGTTATTACCATGGAAATAACCACGTGGTCAAAATATCTAGTAAATTGATGACAATAAGGAACACAAATTTATTAATGCAAACGAAATATATAAATGGAACTATTCAGGACGATAATTTCATATACTGAAACAGCTGAACATAGCTGTGAGCATGCAGAATTTTCCAATTGTGTATGGTAAAATAAATCGACTCTTTTACATCCATAAGCTTATAATAATTTCCGAATGCTTGAAGCAAGGCCGGATCAAAACAGGTACGACAGAACTCGACTTCTCTCAGCAAAGAAATAAAAGGCTCCATGAAGAATTGCACTGACTTGGTAAACTATACGTTCCATGCTGCTTAACTTTAGTTCGGCTCGAGTTCAAATATTAATTGAGGAAACTTGGAAAGTGTTATTGCAAACAAAGAGAGATGGAAGAGCACTCTTCTATCTGATCTAAGCGAATTGTATCAGCTTCCTAGGATTACTGCGTGCAGCACCCATTTCCCTTACCCACCCTTTATTTTGAGCGAGTACTGATGAAGATTTATCACCATAATTTTACTTTATTACTTAGAGTGATGCAAGTCTCTCTGTTTCCACGGAAGTACACGTGTCTCGTGCACAAAGGGCAAATGCACTACCACCGCCGTTTCATGCAGTAGCTTAATTGAATGTAATTCGATTACTGTCTGGGGAAATCACAAATAAGTCAATGCTCTAAAACATTCATAGCGTATGCTAAAGAACGAACTCCACAAATGTAGATTAACAGCATTCAGACAGTGGCGACATCTTCTGTGAAACATTTTCATTAGGTAACAATATTGACGAAATTGGATCACACTAGAAAAGCACTATAAAACTATAAGATAAGATACCTTTTAAAAAATGCAGCGAGATGCAGATGACCACTGATGCAATGTCAATTTCGGATGATGCGTACCTCTTATAAATTAATAAATACATAAAACATAATAAATACATAACTACTTATTAATAAATACATAATTATATTTATAATGTTGGAATATAAGAAGGATGATATCACGCTTTTCTATTTTCATCTGCATCTATTTATCTGAGTGGCCTTACTCTTGAAATATGCAGTTCGCGTTTTCAGTCGGTGTGACTGACTGGTTGTTCTCTTGAAAGAGGACAACCAGTAGCGCTGAATTAAAGATGACAAAAAATAAATTTTCGTTATTTACAACATGAGCTATTAATCTCTGAAAAGCATTTTTTTTATGCGACTCCCCACTGAAAGGTTATAAACCTTTCATGGGGAGATTCGCACATTCACATATCCCATTCACGGAACTAAATGTTCCTATGGATCAGTGAGAACGATAAATGAACTAAAGATCAGGTAATCTAAGAACACAGTACGACTAAGCCTGTTCTCTTTAATACTGCTTTAGACTTCGGATAAGTAGGGTAGCGATTTCGCGTCTTTCACTTAAAGACATTTATAAACAATCAAGGCACACACACCGGGTTTGACCCCACAGTGTTGTTTATGAACAGCTGTTCATACATTATTATTATTATTATTATTATTATTATTATTATTATTATTATTATTATTATTGCCTCAACACACGATTAGCTAGCATTTACTGTGAATTCGAATTCCACTGTTTCATTAATATTGGTGAATGTCTTTAGATAGTAGTTGAAGTTCATTTCAGTGTGAGACCACTAGTCTATTTACTGGAAGCCTGAACCAGCGGGGGGGGGGGACTCTAAAACAGGATTCCTTAATCATCTAACCCTTAAATCACCCAGTACTAATACCATGAGTGAAGTACAGCATCAAAAACAATTAATTAATAGTATTATGACACTGAAGAAAAATGTTGAATGTTTCAGAAATTTTATATTTAAGATCATGCTCAAATATTTCGTTTCGAGATTATTTGGTTTACCTCTCAGTTTGTATGAATGTGTTTATGAACATAGCTCATAGATTTGCATTTTCATACCACACACACACACACACCACTACTGCTTTTCTAGTGAGCCATATCCTTTTACTAATATAAGATCTGAAGGAAATCGAGAGTGGCGCCAAAATATTGTTCTTACGCGAGATGAATAAAAGATTCGCAGTCCAAGTATGAATGCAACGAACTGTATATAAGTAATTACATAAAATTTGAAGTCATTCCAATTTTTTTTCTTGTTTTTTCACCTTCCGAATGTGACTGAGTTGATGTTACGAAAATGGACTATGTTGTCAACCATGTCATTATGCAATCACTTAAAAAAAAACTAACAATAAAGCCCATCCACAAGAAAATAGCGCGAACATTAGAGGGAAAAGACGTCCCATCCTATGAAACAGTGAAGAAGTGGGCAGCGAATTCCTTCATGGTCGTGAGTCGAATGAAAATGACCCTCACTCACGCTGTCCATCAACTCTCATAACTGAAGACATGGTGGACGAGGCCCCCGATTTAGTATTGTTGGACTGACCACTAGATGTGTTGTGGACATCTCACAAGAAATATCATCAGGACAACGCGCCTTTTTACAAGTCAATGACAGCAATGGCTGGTGCGTGCCCATGTGTGTGTGTGTGTGTGTGTGTGTAGGTGTGTGCGTGCGTGCGTGCATGCGTGTGTATGTGGTCTACTCTTTCACCTTATCTTGCTCATCAGATCACCCATTACCATCCATTAAGACTCGAAAATGATAATCTCTCATCTCTGCTCGGAAGTACTTTTTGGTATGCAAGATTCTAGCATCTTTTCAAATTATTCCACTGCAAGAAGTGCGTCGACTTACTAGTGAAAAATCAATACTTGTTCATTCAGTACAATGTACCCTATGACATGACAGTGTAGCATGTGTTTGACAAGTGGTTAGAGAGAAGAAAGGAATTTGATGAGGTGTTTTTTTTTTAAAAGAGAAAATGTAATCATTTTGGAAAACAGTGTGAAACTGTTTTCCAAAACTAAAACTGTCCCAAAGAGCAGAGGAGGTACAAGGAATGAATGAATGAGGAAGATGAGAAGTTCATTAAATAAGTTTTGGCTGAACAGCGTATGGGCTTTCAGTAGCAGCTTAAATCGCGTTCGACATGATTTAAGAAAAGGGAAGGGATTGTGGTGACTAATTTAGTGGAGTAGCGTCCAGAGAAATATTTATACAAATGATATAATGCAGCAGCAGGGATAGCTATTGAAGGACGTTAGTAGGAGTAGGGTCATCAATTGAGCGAACACACCTCTTTTCTGAATCCAGTCAAGCATTTTGATGGAGGTCCTAGTGCACCATCCCAAATGTGAGAATCGATGAAGATTAAGTTCCATTTATACTTAGGCTATGAATTTTCATTCACTCCTAGTGCAGAGCCTGCAATTAAGCTTGAGTCTGGAAAACTAATCCACTATAAAATAGTTTCCTGCATGTACATACTAGCACAATCATTACTGTTACTTTCGGAAATATCTTTCAGCCATAACTTTGGTGTTTCAAAACGCTTCCTCTTCTCATTTTAATTGTTCAGTGTCATCACGAAATATTTTCCTTGCAAGATTCTCTTCAATTGATGAAAAGGAAAATGTTAAGATCTATCTGATTACAAATTGGAAAAATATTGCAACTCAGTTTGGGTTGAGTAAACAGAAGTATGATCATAGTGAAGTTTCATTCGCAAATGTTACTTTTTTCCTGCCTTTTCCAGCACATTGCAGCAGATATTTCCTGAAGTTCAATCTTCTGTCAATTTTTAATTGCACAGCTCAGCCAACGACATGAAACTTTTTTAAATGAACTGGAAAAAGTTATACCAATGACTTATTAGCTGATTGAAAGAGGTACGTTTCCGTTTAAAGACGTTTAAATGGACATACGTTAGTCTGCCTTTGATAGTGGTTACCATATAAGTTATTTCGGAAAATTTTCTCCCAGTTTAGAGAGTTTCATATGGAGGTATTATTTGGCATAGTACTATACATAAGTTCTTCTGCAGTTTCGGAATTATTGATAAAAACTTCAATATGTTTTTATGTTATTTGTGAATCTTACCCTTATGAATTAGTACCGTGGGCAGCTAAAGGTGATAATCCGAAAGCCAGGCTCATCGATGAAACATGAAACCCTTTCAAGACCTTCAACAAACCTTAGAACTCCGATTAGCGGAGTGGTAATCTCACATCAGGCGATGAAAATCATCTGCTACCTAAAAACTTTCACAAACATCCATGCCACTGTAGGACTCGAACCTTACAGACTGGTAAATATGAATGCAAACTACGAGAAAGTAATGGAAGTTTAAAAAATTGTGGAATTACTTAGAAAATTCTTTTTCGGGAATTTTTTAACTCGAGAATAATAACGGTAGTCAACAGGAAAAAAAATGTTTCATTGGTGAATTCTTGGTTCTTTTGATGTGTTTTGTGTTTGGCCAAATATTGCAGCTAAATTTCCAAAATGGGAAAAAACAAATATATATATATAGATGTTGAAAGCTTTTTTTTTTTTTACTTGATTCTATTATATATTAAAGATACCAAGAAATTATAAGCTTGGTTTTAATCCTTTTCCCAAGTAAGCAAAACAAAGTTTTTCGGGTGAAATATATTCACGTCTGAGCTACTTGTATATATATGGAGGCTAATGACTTCACATCATTTGCCTTAGTATGTATCCCACAAAGCACGCGCCCTTTCGGATGTGTAAAATGCTATGCATAATTGGAAGGGTCACTACCCAGACCGGTTTCGACCTTTATTAAGGTCTCATCAGTGGGAGCCAGACCCGGGAAAGATAGCAAGTTTGAAACAATGCAGAAGTCATCTCATATACAAGTAGCCAAAAGGTGCTAGACTTTATAAATAAAATGGGATACATACTAAGGCAAGTGATGCGAAGTTATTAGCCTCTATATACAAGTAGTTTAGTGAAGAAATGTGTTCCTGAAAATAGTAGTAGATTCTGCTTTTACTTCCGAGTGTTGTTCATTTAAGTCTAATTTATGTCATGAGTATTCTTTACGGTTGAAAGGGATTGGGGGGGGGGTTATTTCGATCAGGTTACATTGTCGTTTCATGAGTTTTGCATTGCTAAAAATAAATATGTCCAACACTAGGTTTAATTCACTTGCAATTCCAAGGTTGGTTAAAAATCATTTCGTTGTGTTTTAAGTGTTGCAGCCGAAAGAAAATATAAAATATCAGTCCTGATTTTTGTAGTATTGTTGTGAGGGTCTCATTGTTATTGTTGTCTATTGATTTAATGAGAATTTCTGTTAATCCTAATTTTCATGAAGACTGTTGTTATTATTATTTGGAATTACGGAAGAAACGATTAAGGCTGTGGAAACAATGTATTTTATCTGTTCACTACGTTTGTTCTTTTGGTAAGTTTGTCCATTTTGCAGGATAAAAAAACTCGAGTTTCTACGATGTAAACCTTCCATTATCGTATGAGTCCGATTAATTTTATCTTCGAATGCAAAGTCCTTACGTAAAGAAAAGATAAAATAATATTCACTATTAGTCAGCCAACGATTTTAGGATGTTACATTTTTCAGCTGGTACAAAAAAGACAATGAGGAGGCCAAATTTTAATATTGCAACACGATTTCACTCTGCTAGCCATTCGAAGGAGAAATAACAATGTTTTGTGGATCCTAATTATAAACTCAGGAGCTTTAGGATTTTAAAATTTCCGTGTATTTGTGTTTCTCATATTTCACTTTTCTGAGACGACTGCTGGCCATTTGGCACAGAAGACTCTATTTCCAATATGTAATAACACACAGTCTTAGAAGAATCAACAAACAGTCTCAACAGTAATAAGAATGAATTCTCGTTTGGCAAGGAAAATTCTACAAACAAACAGAGGGGACTGCCATGGGTTCTCCACTCTCCATACCTCTGGCCAACTTCTTTATGGAGACCACACTCGAAAACTTCCTTTCACACCTAAACAATCAACACCCCAGGATCCAGTTTACCTTAGAAAAAGAAAACAATAACAGTCTCCCTTTCCTCGATACTCTGATTACACGAAAGCCAGGGATCCTAATGGATCCCTGGCTTTCTCAGTTTACAGAAAACCTACACATACAGGTAGATACATTCACCAGTGTTCACACCATCCCCTCTCCCAACAATATGAGATTATAAAAATCCTATATAACAGGACAAAATTAATCAGTTCAGATAACAATACCCTTACTACTGAACTTATTCATATTCTTAACACCTTTATAGCCAATGGATACAACCCCCGTAAAATCCCAAAAATATTAAAACCAGTTAACTCCCGCCAGTTAACACCCACATATGACTTGACAATTTGTTACAAGCCATATATTGGCATCGCTTATCCGCTCTCCCAAGGACCAGCCGCCACTTCCTCTAGACCTGCCTGGAGTTTACCAGGTCCCTTGTAGTTGTAAACTGTCCTACTATGGCCAAACAGGCAGGACTGCTAATATCAGGATATCTGAACATAAGAATTATATACGTTTCCACCGTTATAGCCTCTCAGGACTTGCTGACCATGCCTTGGACACTTGCCATAAAATACGGTGGAAGAAAGCTTCCTTACTACACCGCAGCAAGTTTAAATATGAGAGATTATTCTTAGAATCAGTCTCAGCCTTAAAAAACTCCCCAAACCTCAATAAATGTGGGTGCATGAGACTACCCCAAATATGGGAGGCTTGCATTCTTAGAACATCAGCCCAAAGAGCCAAGATTAATACCCAATTTGGCCCACTAGGTGGCACCTTTTAGGACTCTAGGACTGACTTCAGTTGTTTTCTTCAGCCATATTTGCTCAGTGTTACTGCCTCTGTGCACATTTCATTAATTTTTATGTTCCCTGAAGATGGTAACATTACAATGTAACATTACCGAAATATTGGAAGTATTAATTACAGTTATTTAGTTAATATAATAATATACGTTGTTCTTTCCTTAAAATTAACAGTTTTAATAAGAATGAAATTTACTTATTAAAAAAAATAATAATCCTTTATGGTTACAATGAGAGAGAGAGAGAGAGAGAGAGAGAGAGAGAGAGAGAAACGCACAAAAAGACTGAAATAACTCTCGTTCCAGTTTGGAACGAGAGTAATCTTTAGAAGGGCTTGAAAATCGAAGGTAAGGTAGTCTGTCTCGTACGATAGTGGCCGAGCTTTCCATACAAAAACTAAAACTAAAACTCGTTAAAAAGAAAAAAGCATAGCACACAAACCGGCTGCGATCACACATAGGAGAATAAAATACTCCCTTGAAGCTTCGGCTGTCATTCCAACCAATCAATTTTTGATAAGTTACAATCAGTTTGAATGATTGAATAAAAATGAGATGAGCCATCTTCTAAATCTGGAAGTTCAAAATCTGAATCTGGTTTCTCCTTGCAACTAGTGGCGAGAAGCAGTTTGGATAAAAGGAGTTTATCACATCGCTGTGATAAACTGATAAGCTGTGATTAATACCGTTCGCACTGATGCCAACGGCATTAATTTATTCTTAGATGCTTACTAGTTAACTAACCTCTGAGATTTACGTTTTGTGAAGAATTGAGCGTGTATCTTCATCCCTTATTTTAATTCAAATTATGGGTCATAGAGAGATATGGCTTATATGGTGGGTTGCTTTATTTGGGTGAAAAAAAAACGTGACGAAGACATAAAAGTTATTAAAGGGATAATAAATATCCATGCAATTATTGAAAAAAGGAGCAATCATTCTTGCTTAGCCTGTCGGTTCCAGTCTAAAAGTGATTTTAGGTACGTCGCTAAAACATCAAGAAATATATACAATATAGGTGAAAAGTATTGCTCGGTGTTTCATCATTTAATACAGTATCAAAATGGATTGAATACGTACTTTATTCACGAAAGAAATTTCCCTGCTTACTAGTTTTTATCAAAATATGCACGAGTTTCTTAAAGGCCACAGGAACAGGTGTTGCTTTAAATTTTACGGTGAGATGGTTGAAAAAGGTGTTTGCAGAATGCTTATGTGAAATTATTCAAATATTTTATCAAAACACAGAAATTCTAATAGCTCAAAATTATTCAATTCCTTATTAAATTGATCTCATCGGCTGATTTTCACACTAAAGAGAAACATTATTTGCAAACGAAAGGGAAGGAACAAATATTTTTTTTTTCATGTCATCTGAATCCTTAAGGGCTGAGGATCGAGATGACACTGCTAGTACTGCGTCAGGTTATATTAGCCAGAAACTTTGTTTTGGAGATGAACAAGCTTACAGTGAGCGTCTCAATGAAAATCATTGACCCTTTTTTTCCCCTCTTGGGCAATCCTACTAGATATCTAAAGCTATAAAGGCGTTTTAAGAATACCCCTAACACTGTGGGAATCAAATCCACACTCTCTTGCTGGCTAAGGGAAGAAAACGTCCTCTTTCTTCAGCCAGTTTACTTGTAAAGCTATACAATTCCAAAACAGAAGGATATGAAACTATTGAGTTCTAAGTTGCGACCAATATGAGATGTATAATGACAGTCATTACCGTTTACTAGTTTATAGAATTATCTTATGGGACTATAGGTAACTTTTAATGTCCTTATTTAGACTTATTTGGGTTGTCTATACTGACGTATAGACAACCTGAAATCAACAGGATTGAAGGTAGCCCCCCCATCAACATAAGAAGTATCCCAACAGAAACAAATTACAAAAATATTCATGTCGAGTAACAGATGTTACTAAAAACGGGTGAGAAATTTTAATTAATAACTAAGATGTTAATAACGTCAGAGAACAATGATCAGGCAAATGAAGAACAGTTGTAATATTAACGTTAAACACGAAAATAAACTTCCTGAATGGCCAGAAATTTCAAGTAGGTAATGTGGGAAATATTTCAAAATGAGAAATTGGACGATGACTTATGGCTTCCCCAGAAGAATCTAGTCGTGCAGCAGTAGAGTAATGAATCATCAGAAAGAGCACCTAATGATATAATGAAAAAAAAAAAAGGTTCTGGTTAAAGACTTAAATATATATAATCTACTGAATTTCTGTTCGGAACATGGCCTGTTGAGTACTAAAATCATGTTACGACATAAAGATGTGCGAATTTACACGGAGGGAACATACAAAAAATACGAAATCTTATTGGCCATGTTATTGATTTAGTGATGTCTTCACACTGGTTCAAGACACAAGAGTATAGAGAGGATTTGAAATATTAAGTGCTTAAGTATCCGCCATTTAGTTTTAAGATAAAAACGAACATCTTACTGCAAAGGAAAAAAAATTATGTACCAAAGTTTTAAAAAGAATCAAAGTGAGTCACTTTTTTCAGGGATTAAGTTGTAGTTTTAAATATATAGATATAAAAGCAAAAAATAAAAGAACAAGAACCAAACCTTAGAGATACAATAGAAATATCTTAAGAAAACATTAACTAATTCAGAGAGAGAAGCATGTGGAAAATTATTTGTAAAGAAATTAAAACTTCACAGTGGACTTTAGAAGTTAAAGAGACAGTCCTGGGGAAAAAAAAAATCTATCGAAAGTTAAAGTCAGCATGCGCCACTCAAAGAACAGAAAGAAAAATGTAAACAAAAGCAGCGTGTAAAATGTAGCTAAACAAAATTCATAAAAAGACTAGTAATAGTAAGAATACAGAAGATAAATATCACAAAAGTGGCAGAATGTTGTGGTGGTTATTGCGAAAAAAACTTAGAAATGAAGTAAAGAGTATCGTAAAAGGACAGCGATGATAAAACATGACACAGAACCTGAAACTAATTCTGGATGATTGTAGTAATTACTATGAAAAATTATTAAATGAGATAAGCAGTGACAGAACAGTGGTAGGAAATATCCAGGAGGAACGCGGTCATTAATACGGAACGCAGTCAGAAAAGCTGTCACAATTCAGAAATGTGAAAAAACGGATGACGATATTTGACCAGAAATGTTCAAATGCGGGGTACAAAAATTTTACAGCGTATAATTCATAAGACCTGGTCAGAAGGTCGAATTCCGGATGATTGGAGTAAAGCTGTCATAGTATCTATCCATAAAAAAAAAAGATAAATAAAACCGAATGTGAGAATTAGAGAGTAATTTCCCATTGTGTTCCAGGTAAGATTTTGTAGGCATGCTTGAGCAGAGAGGAAAAGGCATAAAATATAAGAGAGAAGCTATCAGAACACTACAACAATATGATGCAGAGCAATATAAAGTCCATACTAAAGTCTTAAGCCAACACTTATAAATGAAAGTGACAATAGATCGGATATCAAAATCCGAGATATTAAACTCGGGTTACGACTCATTGCTATATGAAGATGACGTTATGCTCTTTAATGATTTCAGCAGTCTTCAGGATTCTTTAAATAAATGAAATCACTGCTATATTTGATGTGAAAATCAGCAACAAAACTAATACAGGTAAGAAACCAGAAAATATTCAATTGTATTTTAATGGTGGATCTATGAACCAAGTAAACAATAAAGATTTCAGCTATTTAGTACGCAAACTTTTAATAAAGTTAGCAAATGAATGTGAAAAACAGATAACAGAAACGAGAAATGTTGATATGGCGAGATGCCAGCTGAATAAATTTAAATGGAATAAGAGAAAAATTAGCCTAAGCACTAAATTAGAAATATATATAAAAAGGTGTTCAAACTAATTTTAACTTATGGATCGGAAAGTTGAATTGGGGGAAAACAGCATTCAGTCGAAGACTAGAGACCATAGATATCAGAATTATGAGGGGATTGAGAGAGAACATTATTTGCAGAATCATATTAAAAATCAAGAAATGAAAAAGGACTTTCGCATTATTATCATTCAAAAATATGTAAGCAGTGCTAACTAAAGTTACTTAAACAGAATGGGAAAGAGAGAGAGAGAGAGAGAGAGAAAAAGTTAGGAAAGAAGTGTTTCATGTCAGAATGAAATGAAAGTACTTAATAGCAAGAAGAAGAAAGCGCAGATGGATCAAAGTAGAGGTGGAACGGAGATGGTGCAATTAGGAGTGCCTTAATATAAGTGAAAAGTGTAAATACAGTAGTAGGCAATACTAATTATTATTGCTTCGATTATAATCGAAGCTCAGTAAAATGTCTTATCTTTATCAGATATAAAGTATCAGATTTATAGCTGATGCTATCTAATCATTGAAATAATTAAGAATATTAAAGTACCAAGCTATGTTGCTTTAAAATGTGCCCTTATGCATTCATACATAATCCAAATCCACAGAATGTAATTAGCTGTTTAAATTACTTTACTCTGTATGCATACTTTAAATTTTGTTTGTGTATATTTTCGTAATATATTTTTATAAACGACTCTCATATCGGGTATTGCTTTGTTCTTCTAGATCAGCATGTTTGAATGTTTCAGGTATTTATTATTGCTCCTTTGGAAAAGTTAAAGGATGATATTTTAACTATGGATGTGTATTTATACCAGTTGTTATTACATTCTTTTATAATTGCATATATTGTTCTTTCTGTTTGGGCAAGTAAATATAAGACTTTTGCCAATTAACTCTGGAGCAAGACGCCAGCAGTAGCAGCAGCAGTTCATGAGAAAAGCATTTTTCTATAAACCATTAGCCACATTAAGGCATCTTTGAGATTTGATAATAGCTATGGAGAAGCATAACTATTAGCATAACTTGAAAACAGCTCTAGTGGTTCGAATGAGGAAAGATTTTAATACCTTTCTGCGATTAAACATTTCGGTATCCTCCATTGGAACAATTAAAAATTCTTTCACATAAGATTAAATTTCATCAACAAACTATTTATTTCTGAAGACTACGAAATTCCAATGTGATGCTGTTCGAGTAATAACGGATTTGAACGAAAAGCAGGAAGGAAATGCTATAGGATGTCGGAATTATTCTAAACTTAGCACAGCTGTAAACGCTGATACTCAGCGAGAAGAAGTGAGCAACACTGAAAATAGGAAAAAATTCCTCATATATATATATATATATATATATATATATATAGGCTGAAAAAGAAGGAAGAACACGAAGAAGGAAGAAAAAAGGCTGAAAGAGAAGGAAGAACAGAAGACAAAACATATAACCGCAAGATGGAAAGCAATGCTAACAGAAAGCAACTCATAATTCGCCAAATATAGAAACATTTCCTAAAAGCTAATCGAAATAATGAATGTGAAATGCACTTGTTACAGAAGTACGTTGTCAATTACATTGATCATCGGGAAAAAACCGACAAACTGAAAAAAAACTAAAGCAAACATTAATGTCAACCTGTTTGGGCTCATGGAGAGCGTCTCTACTCTCAATCCAACAAAGTGTAGGTTGGAAAACCATCATACTGCTTACTGGAAGTTTGGAGTGGCATGTTAAAGTGCACTAGTAAATCTCTAGGGTAGAGATCCAGGATCATTGAATCTTTAGTCTAACCACGGTACTAAAGTTTATGACTTTTCGTGAATGGTTACTTTACATAAAATAAATTAAACAATTTACATAAAATAAAATTTTATTGTTTGTAAATAATGTGAAAAAAAAAACAGCTAAACAACTTTTTGTATCGGCATTGCTGATGGCTTTCCTATACTAATTAATATTTGCCCGACTGGTTGGCTGAGTGGCCGCGCAAGGCTGTCCAACTGGCGAACTGCAAATGAAAAATAAACGAAATTTCATTTCTGAATTGCATTCCCTATTTTATCATTTCTAGTAGAACATGCTCTCGTTCCTAAGTCGCATAAACTAATGGTGTATGATTATAGGCCTACTATCTTCGTTTTTTAAATAAATGCAATTAATATTTGCTTCATTGAAAAATAATTGTGCACACCTTCAGCGTATGCCTCTTGTTACTGACCGCTTGGTGCACTTTGTGATCATTTTTCTAATACTACACGATATGTTCTTATGCTGCAATCATTTTCAGTAAAATGCAAACTTTCGTACGAATAAAACAAGAGTTATACTGTTATATTTTTGTTAATAAATTCATTTAATTAATAAATGAATTTTATTAATTCATTTATTCATTCATTCATAATAATAAATTCACATAATTTAAGGAAAGGATTTTAAGTTACTGCATTACAAATTATATTAAAAATTAGTGTATGTGTTTGTTCATCTCTCTCTCTCTCTCTCTGGATTATCTGGCAAACAACCACCAAATCTCCTGAATAATCTACACGACATGCTTTTTGTCTAAATGAAAGCATGTTTATAAGTGTTTATGTTTGGATAAAATTCCACAATTTCATCCACAATTAAGATGGGAGAGTGAAATTCATTCTTCTATCTTAATTAATTCGCCTTTCAACGACAAGGATCGAAGCTAACATGCAACATCCTTTAGTGGAGTTTAATCATCCACAATATACCTATTAAATGTAAATTTCAATTGTTCTTATATTAATTAAAACAGCTTAAAAGTTTAATAAAGTAAGCAGAACATCTTTATATTTACATCATCTTATATATTTCAAAAAAAAAAAAAAAAGAATGCAGCCTGCCATCCAACTCTTTTAAAAACCCTCGCCCGCTGCTCTATAAATGGATAGTAGTGGGGTAGCGTATCCGCTCTTCAACGAACAGACTCCTGGTTCAAATACCCCCGTGGGCATGGATGTTTGCAATGTTTTTTAGGAGGAAGATGGATTTCATCGCCCACTGTGAACCATCACTGCGCTTACTGGAGGCCTGAAGTGGCTTGAAACAAGTTCCATGTTTGATCTGTAAAGCACAGTTTCCGGATTATGTAAAAAAAAAAAAATAATAATACAAAAAAAAAAATAGAGAAATCCTTAGCCCACCCACAGTATTAGTATCGTGGGTGGGCTAAGGATTGATCTATTTTTTTTTTCAACTTTCATGGGGTGTAATAACATAAAATATATTATAATAGGATTTTAGTAAGTCATATGTATTAGGTATAAGTCACAAAGTTACACAGTTATTTTTGAATGTAGCTACATTCAAAAATAACTGTGTAAAAGAAAATATCCACATGCCATTGATAAGCTGATTAACGTAAGTTAATTCAAAAAGATATTTAAGAATAAGAACGTAGTCAAACGGATCTTTATCCACAGTATATCTTATTCATATTTCGATCATTAACTGTAGGATTCGTTATTCTGAATCTCCCTGGCTGTGTTTTGCCACTTTTTTTTTTTTTTTTTTTAGAAGAACAGCTACATTTGCCCTTCAGAAAGAAAGGCCGACGATGCGCGGAATCTCTTTAAGGGCTTTTTAAGTGAAATAAGTTGACCGATGTGATACGGCGGAAGTGAAAGGGTTTCTCCTCTTCCTGGAAACTCTGCCTGTTTTTTTTAAAAATGTTTTTATGTGACCCCCCCCCCGCAATGATTTTTTTGTAAACATGTAATGGACGGGCTAAGGATTTTTTTTTCTCCTTTTGCTTAATTTTATGTTTATTATTATTTTTTTTAGTTTTTACCTAGTCCGGAAATTGGTCTACAGACCAAACACGAAACTTTTTCAAACCACGTCAGGCCTTAAAAAAAATAAAAATAAAAAATAAAATAAAATAAACGATGAAATTCATCTTCCACTTAAAGGCAATCGCAAACATTCACGCCTGTGCGCCTATGCTGGGATCCAACCGGCTACCTGTTGGCCGGTTGGATCCCAGACAGGAAAGCAGACACAATAACTACTCGGCAACACCAGGCGGCAAAACAAGTAAACCAGATTGATATCACAAATAGTTAATAGATAGAATATACTGGCTTCACATACAATTTCTTCATCAGACTAACGGAAATTGAAAAATAAATAAATAAATAAATAAATAAAATAAAATAAAAGCGAGTTAGCTGGTCTTCTGCGTATGTCACCGGGTTTTTATTCCTGGAAACAGGGAAAATGTTTCCGGGAATACTCAGAAAGTATTCAAACTGACAAGATAGCAAACTATGAGAATGGGATTAATCATATACGGGGGACCAGAAAGTAATCAATTGTTTTTAATAGTTCATTTTTAGCCGATTGTATTTTTTTAAATAACACATAAATTATTAATTTTGATTTTTATTTAAATATTAGAATTACTTTTTTATTTAAAAAATCTTTTTTTTTTTAAATTTCAGATTTGTTTTTTAATATGGCGGACTTTAAAGTTGAAGAGCACCATTTACGTCATTGTATGCTGTTTTTGTTTCACCAAGGAAAGAATGCTACCGAGGCTACCAAAATCATTTGCTCAACTTATGGAGACGTATTGAAGGTTAACAAATGTCAACGATGGTTTAGGAGATTTGCAGAAAAAAAATTTGATCTGTCTGATCGTCCTCGATCTGGAAGACCTCTTACTCTAGATGACGATGCTCTTAAGACTCTCGTTGAATCAGATCCAAAACAAACCATACAAGAATTAGCTGAGAAACTTAATTCATCATGGTCAAACTGTCCAAGAGCATTTACATAAGAGTGGCAAGGTTTCTTAAACAGGGTGTATGGGTACCGCATGAACTGTCAGACAACAATAAAGCACAGAGACGGACGATTTGCAATTCATTATTGACCAGACAACAAAATGACCGCTTTTTGGAACGAGTCGTAACTGGTGACGAAAAATGGGTGCTGTATAAGAATATTAAACGCAAAAAACAGTGGCTTTCTCCAAATCAAACTCCAATTCCAACGTCCAAAGATGGACTTCATCCACAAAAGGTTCTGTTGTGCGTTTGGTGGGATATTCATGGAATTATTCATTACGAACTCATGGAACAAGGTAAGACTATCACAGCAGCCATCTACTGTGAATAATTAAAGAGACTACATCAAGCATTGTTAATCAAACGTCCTGCGCTTGTCAATCGAAAAGGGGTAATTTTGCAGCAAGATAATGCAAAACCACATTCTGCAAGAATGACTCAAGAAAAAATTAGGCAGTTAGGATGGGAACTTCTACCACATCCTCCTTATTTGCCGAATATTGCCCCTAGTGACTATCACTTATTCAGGTCCTTAGAACACAACATAAGAAATAAAACCTTCCGTTCGCAAGATGATGTCCAAAGGAGTTTGATATCATTTTTTGCCACCAAAGAAAAAACGTTTTTCAAAAAAGGAATTCTAAACTTAGTAGATCATTGGAATAAGGTTATAATTAACGATGGCGATTATAGAATTGAATAATGTTAATTTTTTCTTTAATAAAATTTATATTAAAATGTAATTAAAAAAATTGATCACTTTCCGGTCCCCCTTATACTATGTTAGAAAAATAAATAAATAGATTTATGATAACCAAGTTACTTAGTCGTAACAGATAAATTGAAGATCTAACCTAATGGTTGTGAGGGGAAGCAATTCTACTTTCACTTGGGTATAATAATTAAGAACAAGGTGATTTCCCGTTGCCTTTGTTGCCTAGTAGTAATATTTATGTTTGTATATATGGGTGTTCACGGGACCGGTTTGTGGGATGAAAAATCGGAGTTCCCGGGCGAAAGAACCTTGCCACATCCGTATCAGGCCGACTCTCACCTTCAGTTGAAAAGAACTGATAAAGGTTCTTCGTGTCCTAGACGGAATTCGAACTTAGATCTTTCCAAACAAAGCGCTTTGTTTATATTGACTGAGCTGGGAGACTCTGAACAGAAGATATTTATTTATTTATTTGTCAATATGTAAGATGCAATCGGTTATTGAACTCAATAATCACAAAAGATATAAATAAATACGACTTCCCATTCTCTTGTGTATTGCATACGAATTATTTAAACTTCATCTACTTACAAAACATATAATTAATGCTTTCACTGGGTTTATATAAATAAATACGACTTCCCATTCTCTTGTGTATTGCATACGAATTATTTAAACTTCATCTACTTACAAAACATAATTAATGCTTTCACTAGGTTTATACTTCGTGTTTTTATGATTTGAAGTGCCCAGAAGTAAGTACGTATTTTGGTGATCATAAACCGAGACGTGACACGCCGCTATTTTTTTGCCTACTTGCTGATTTCCTTCCACCATCTCAAATCGAGTCTTGCACGGGACATTCTGGTGAGGCTTCTTTACCAGACAGTTCCTCGCTTCTGTATACCTTTCATGCGACTGCTAATTACACCCTATGAAAGTCCCCTAAAAGACTGCAGTCGAGAGGCCTAAAAATGTTACTGTGATTTACGACAAGCGTTGTGTCACCAAATTATACCTCTGTCCTTTCTCCCGCTCTGTCTCCCTAACGATCCCCTGCTTTTAACTTGTCTGTCTTCATTTCGTTTAAATACACACTTTCCCTTGCTTCAATTATTTAAACAGTATCACTAAATACTGTACTTGACAATGAAAAAAAATATATTTGACAATTCTGGGGAGAAATTTCTTTGATTATTTGGCTGGGAATTGAGGAAATTTGATTTCGCTATTCAAAAGTTCAAAAATGTTTTTCCATATGTTTTTCCGTTAAATGGTCTTCATTGTTAGTGTCACTGTGAAATTTCATCACTGCTGGACCAATTTTCACCAAATGTGTGTGTATATATTTAAATATATACAAACACATATATACATGCGATATTGAATTGAATTACGAACTAGAATTGAATTACGTTTTCCAACACGGCCAGATAACTATCCGCCTTCAGATATGGAAACGAATTAAACTTAATTGTAAGAAAGAGGGATCAACTCATATTGCCGCTCATGTGGAAGTTTCATATCAAACTTCAGAGATTTCATCTTATTTTTGTTATCCATGATTTTTCTCCTTTTCTGCATAGATGCTCTCATTTCCCCTAAGCATAAATGTTGCATAAACAGGTTGAACTCCGACTATAAAAGTTCATCTTGGATTGCCAGCCACAGGTGGTCGTGGTAGTAGCAGCAATACTTAACGTAGAAACCTAAATCGCGATATGTTTATCGGTTCACAGTCATGCTCTCAATTCTATCCTTTGGCAAATGGATAATATGTTAGAACAGATATTTTAATAAATTAGAAACGTTTCATTATAAAATGCAAACTACGTGGGCTGTTCAATAAGTAATAAGACTAATTTTACTGTGGCGAAACCACTCATCACAATATTAATTTCTGTGGAATAAAGAAATGTTGCTGTCTGTATTAACAAAAGGGGTTGATAGATGACGTATACGGGCTGATGTGCCAGAGTGTCACGTGTCTAAACGCAAGTGCTCATCGGCGTGCCTACGAGGTGCGACCAGTCTTCGAAATGGAAGCGTCTTTGGAACAGCGTTATGCGATTAAATTTTGTGTGTGTTTGCAAAAATCGGCATCGGACACTTTTAACATGATACGCGAAGCTTTCCACGATTAAGCAATGTCGAGGGCAAGTGTTTTTCGCTGACATAAAACTTTTAAGGAAGGAAGGCAAAATGTGGAAGATCTTGAACGTGAAGACCTTCAACGTTCATTACAGAGACAATGATCAACACAGCAGCGATTATCATCAAGCACGTCAAAAGAAAGCGTCCATTGCTGAAGAATGGCTTCTTATTGCACCACGATAATGCAAGGCCACATATTGCTGGTTGTATAGTGGACGTTTTGCAGAAGAACAACACAGATATCCTACCACACCCTCCATACAGTCCTGATCTCGCACCGTGCGATTTCTGGCTGTTTCCTCAGCTCAAGAAACCACTAAGAGGTCGCCATTTCGAAAGCAACAAAGCATGTGTAAAAGCTGCGGAGGCGATTTTGAAAACTCTCAAAAAACGGACTCTCACATGTGTTTAAGAAGTGGACGCAACGTTGGGACAAATGCATCGCGTCTCACAGTAGTTACTTCGAAAAAGACCATGTAAATGATGACGATTAAAGGTAATCTGTTTTCTGTATAAATATAGTCTTATTACTTATTGAACAGCGTACGTATATATTCAAGGTTGAACTAGTATTTGCTCCTGCAGCTTTAGATAGTAGGTAATTAAACAAACTGGTACTTTTATTTAATGATTTGCTTTACTTTTGTAACTAAACTAACAGAAATATATGCAGATGTGAATCGCCAATGCACTGTTAACCCAGAAATCCAAACTTGACCATTTCAATCTAATGGTGCCCTATTATTTTCGTACCTTACAGAATTAATACATAAGCGTACTATTTCATGTTTTTCTCCGTTAATTCATTTAAATTAATGAATTCTGCATATTTTGAGAGCAACGAATGGATTAGCACATTGGTATTTCCTACTGAAATAATAAAGGAATTATTTTGGGAGATCAAAGTATTACTGTTTAAAACGCAAAATTTGTGTATTTTTTGCTGCGTCAATAATGAAATGTTTAACTGGTAAGGTGAAAATGTTAATCTCCCAGTACTTCAGCCATTTTAAAGTGATGATGGTTCGTTTTAATTCAGACCTGTTCTGGAAATATGCAACCGAGATCGCAACGTATATTTAAATCAAAATTTGGAAATTTATATTAGAAGCCTGAATTTTTCATGTACATACCATCCGAGAAAGGATGATATGTTATCTCTCTCTCTCTCTCTCTCTCTTTCTATGACGTCTATGTATTATTATTATTATTATAATTATTATTATTATACGGGCGCTCTACAGAGTTCTAAGACTAATCATGGGAAACCCAAACTATTAACACAATAACTATCGTACCTCTCCTTGAACCCATTAACAGAAAAGCACTCACAACTGACTCTGGCAACCCATTCCACTCATTCACAACTCCCCAAGCAAAAAGTCTAGTCCTCACACCCCTACTAACTACATCAACTTACAGGGATAACCCCTTGTTCTGTCCCCCTCCAACCAAGTACTGAAATATTTCCCCTGCATCAATCCTATAAAATCTTTTAAGTAACTTAAAAGTTTCTATCATATCCCCTCATTTTCTCCTATCAACCAATTTCTGCAATCCACATACCCTCAATCTATCTTCATGGGAAACATTCCACAGACCACTCGCCATCTTGGTCACTCGCATCTGAATCTTCGCCACCACTCCCTCATTCCCAAGAAACCCAGAAGACCAGACTCGAGCACAGTAATCCAGATGTCGACATATCAAGTCCTTATCTCTACTTGTAATGTGTTCTTCAATTGCCAAGTAATCTTATTTGCTACCTTAGCAATATATCCTCTAAACTTTAACTCTCTGTCTACCCCCCCCCCTAAATCTCTAGCTTCATCTATTTCCTGGAGTACAGTGCCATCAATGTGACATAGCTTGTAATCTGTTTATCCCAAAATGCATAACTTTACATCTCTCCACATTAACCTGACACTCATTAAAATTTTTGCCCATACTGACAGCCTATTTAAATCATCCTACAAGCTCTCCACATCGCCTTGATTAACTATTACTCTATCTAATTTCGCATCATCAGCAAACAACTGAATATTTCCTTTCAGGTTATTTCCTGTATCATTTTTATGCACAAATTAAACAGCAATAGTCCCAGCACCTTGCAGTACACCAATGGCCACCTGCTTTTACCTCGATTCTTCCCCTCCATACACCACTTTTTGATATCTGTCCACAGCCACCTTCTTATCTACTTAATCATGTCATATCCATCCAATTTGTTCTCATTTGCATCACGTTCCATATGGTAATCTGTCAAATGCCTTTGCAAAATCCAGCAGAATCATTGTGTAGCCATTTACTTTATCCAACCCTGCTCTTACTCTAATCTAAAAAGTAGTAAATTACTAAGGCATGATCGACCTTTCCAGATCTTGTCATACAGTATCATGTTTTATCTACCCATTCTTGAATACTCTTTTTGACCAATTTTTTCCAGTACTTTTACCACCACGCCTGAAATACTAATTGGTCTATAATTTGCTATTGCAGTCTTAGAATCTTCCTTGTGAAAGGGAATTATTTTGTGCTCTTTCTACTCCCTTGGAACTTTACCAGAGCTGAGTCTTAAATTAAAGAGCCTAGTCAGAGGCAATGCCAGTTCCCTTGCAGATGCTCGCAAAACCCTATCTGAAATCCCACAGCTGTATTTACATTGAGATTAGGCAATATCCTAAGAGCCTACAATTCATTCACTCCTGTTTCCACATTAGTGTCTGTCACATAGGTTAAAATAGTAACCTCACTAGGTAGATATACCCTTGCAAAGTGATCACTCAGTAACTCAACTATTTTATCCGCTTCTGTCTCTTCGTGACCATCATCATTCATTAAAGTTAATTTTCCCTAGTCATTCTTCCTCTTACTTGCCACATGACGAAAGAACTCTTTGGGATTTCCTTTGACCTGCTCGGCTATATTCTTCTCATAAACTAATTTTGCCTTCCTTGCCATGCTGGTCATCTTTCTTGCCTGAGTCTTGTACTGTTCGTGGGTTTGCTGGTCACCTTTCTCTTTACCTCCAAAGCATTTTTTTCTTCTGCAGCTCGTGCTTAATGATATTACTCATCCGTCCAACTCCCTCCTTATCTTCTTATTGCTTTCTCTAGATGACCCTTCTTAATATAATAAATTAAATATATATATAGGTAGTTTCTGTGCTAGAAATTCTAACAGTAGGAAACGTCATACTGGCATGTGGCTTCTATCCGTTTTTCACGTCTTTCATTTCTTGAACAATTTTTGCTTACACACACACACACATATATATATATGTATATATATATATATATATATATATATATATATATATATATATATATATATATATATATATATATATATATATATATATGTAAAAACAAGTAAACCAGATTGATATCACAAGCAGTTAATAGATAGAATATACTGGCTTCACATACAATTTCTTCATCAGACTAACGGAAACTGAAAAATAAATAAATAAATAAATAAATAAAATAAAATCAAAGCGAGTTAGCTGGTCTTCTGCGTATGTCACCGGGTTTTTATTCCTGGAAACAGGGAAAATGTTTCCGGGAATACTCAGAAAGTATTCAACCTGACAAGATAGCAAACTATGAGAATGGGATTAATCATATACGGGGGACCAGAAAGTAATCAATTGTTTTTAATAGTTCATTTTTAGCCGATTGTATTTTTTTAAATAACACATAAATTATTAATTTTGATTTTTATTTAAATATCAGAATTAATTTTTTATTTAAAAAATCTTTTTTTTTTAAATTTCAGATTTGTTTTTTAATATGGCGGACCATCATCATTCATTAAAGTTAATTTTCCCTAGTCATTCTTCCTCTTACTTGCCACATGACGAAAGAACTCTTTGGGATTTCCTTTGACCTGCTCGGCTATATTCTTCTCATAAACTAATTTTGCCTTCCTTGCCTGAGTCTTGTACTGTTCGTGGGTTTGCTGGTCACCTTTCTCTTTACCTCCAAAGCATTTTCTTCTTCTGCAGCTCGTGTCATACTGGCATGTGGCTTCTATCCGTTTTTCACGTCTTTCATTTCTTGAACAATTTTTGCTTACACACACACACACACACACACACACACACACACACACACATATATATATATATATATATATATATATATATATATATATATATATATATATATATGTGTGTGTGTGTGTGTGTGTGTGTGTGTGTGTGTGTGTGTAATTTTAAACCTGGTTTTACTCCATTTCCCAAGTAAGCAAACAGACAAACAAGTCAAGTTTGCGCCTGCAAGCGATGCAAGTCTAGCTGATCCTACAGGTAATGCAAGACCAAGGCAATGCATGCGCAAACTTGACTTGTTTGTCTGTTTGCTTACTTGGGAAATGGAGTAGAACCAGGTTTAAAATTACTTGGTATTTTTTAACATTTATTATACCCAAGGTAAAATACTTTCTACACATATATATATATATATATATATAGCCGGTTTGCCTGTTCTGGGGGATGAAAAACCCGAGTTTCCGGGCGAAAAAACCCTCTACCACTGTACGAGACCGGCTAACTCACTTTTAATCGAAAAAGACCAGATAAGGGTTCCCTCACATTATAGACAGGAATCGAATCCAGGTCTTTCCGACCAAAAGGTTTCGTCTATATATATATATATATATATATATATTGAAATTATGTAGCATATTTAGATTAATATGTGCTAAGGCTTTTTAGACTAAGACATATCATCATATGATGTATACTGAATGATCTGATAGCAATATGCTGGTTCGGATTCTAGGAGGCATGACCTTCGTTATTTAAAACATGATTACAATTACCAGGGAAAAATATGAAGTGAAAATCAGTAATACTGCCAGGAAAACTAAAATTACAGTCAAATATAATTTAGCCTTCACTATCTATACTGTCAGTCCTCGACTTACGACGTATGCAAATTACAACCATCCTTACTTAAGACGTCCATTCCATATAGTGTATATTCGAGTAAATACAGTATTTTTTTTTTTTTTTAGCTTTCAAATTCTTAAGTATGGATCATTGGTTAAAGACTACAATATATCAGTTACAGGTTAAAGAAAGAAATATATTGCAAATACAAGTAGTTGTAAGCAACAAGAAAACGTTGATATTGTATCTGGATGAAATTAAATTGATAAGGGTGTGTCGTCTGACATCTCTAGAGAACCAACTAGGAAGAAGATGAAAAACCTTCGTAAATATGATATGAATTATTTGAAATGTGGATTTTCATGGACGGGAAATGAAGAGAAACCTATTCCAAATTTTGTTCTATTAAAAATAAATCATATTTTTTGTTTACATGAACATATAAATTCAAATAAAATAGACATTTTTAATGAAATATACTTTATTCATTTATTTATTTATTATTATTTTGATAAGGGGGTTTTGAGAAACACTGCCATACACGTTCACCGAATACCACTCCACTACTCCAACTCAAGAACCAGGGTGTTATTGCTATCTTCAAGGCATATTATTTAAGAAATACTTTTTCCTCTGGCTATTGCTGCTCCTGAAGGTGGGAAAACACTCAGAGACTTTTGGGAGGAAAGTAATATCTTGCAGATACAGCACGGAGTGAGGTGACCGCAAAGTGCATTAATGTTGTTTGCAAAAAAAAAACTACCGAAAATACATGTTCCTGCATTCAGAAGATTCGACAAAGTTTTACAAGCGATTGGTGACAGACTAAGTTGGACGTGATGTACATTTTTTTAAAGTTGCCAGTCCTCCCTGCTTCTTCCCCTGAAGATGAGCTTAGATCTTCCACAAATTATACATCTGGTGGACCCTCCTCAGAAGGCTATGAGGTAATTTATGAATTTGAAGCATTTGCTGACTTAGCCTTCCCCGATAAATCGTCCAATTAATGAAGCAGCAATTTAGAATTGCTCTTGTTCCATTTGTTTGGCGTTGTTACTAGTTATTGCCCGGAAGCACTGTAACACGTTTTGTTATTTATTACAGCACAATACTGTATGCAGTAATTTTATTATACTTTTTACATTGTAGCATTTCACGATAAACAAAGAATAAAATTAATTAAAAATATCAAACAGATCTACAAATTTTAGTATTCAGGCATATTAATTAACATATCCTTCTGGTTCATATCATGATTTCCGACCTACGACTTAAGACTACGTTTCGACTTACGACGGGATCGTCAGAACGGAATCCTGTCGTCGGTCGAGGAATGGCTGTAATTATACTCATTTGCTAAGAATAAAGAATACGAAAGATGGATAAGATACGTAATTCTCTGATTATCTATGTTTTGCGTGGATTAGATGTATAACTTCTTGGAACTATCTCCATGTCGTCCATTATTAAGTAACTAAGCAAAATCATCTAATAATATAAAATAAAATATTTGAGAGAACTGTATAAAAAAAATAGAAGAGAAAAAAACAGAAAGGTAGCTATCAGAGATGCCTGTCGAATAGTGCTCATTGATCAACATTAATTATAATAAGTAGCGCATTATTTGCTATGTTTTAATAGTTAATTAAAGATGAAAAGTTTATTCCTATCGTTATTTATTATATCTTAAAATGATGGGACTACGCACACAAAAAATGTAAGGATCGGATAGCTGAAGTTATAATCTACGCTAGATATCTTTTCAGGTTCATCAAATACCAAATACACTGGAATAAATATACGCCGACTTAATTCCAGATAAATGTCAAGATTTATCTGGAATTAATGCAAACGCTGAGAAACGAAGTATCGATAAAAGTGTAAGTGCAACAGCAGTAATTACTAACTCAATAGTCAAGTCCTAGTGCTGTTAATAGGAGATGAACATTGAGTGGAATTACCAGAAAATAAAACGATAAGAACAGTATCTTGAAAACAAGTAAACTGAACATGAATTCAGAACCCCTTAGAAAAAATTGCAACTGAATTGCAACGTAAAAAAGAAAAGAAAAAAAAAAGATAGCCAGAAAACCAATTTTTACGAACCAATTTTTACGACTAAGTTTACGAACCTGTTAATAAGGAGCTTTTAGCTCCTTATTAACAGGTTCGTAAACTTAGAAGAAGAATATCGTTCATGAAAGGATCAAGTCCAACGAGAAAAAATCCTCGATTCTTGGGCTATTCAATTTACGCTTAAACAGTAAAAGATTTGTACTTGATGCAAGTTGTAGACTAATAACAGAAAAAAAAGATTAGTGAGCAAAAGAAATTACAAGGAGAACTGTAATATAATGGAAACAGTTAAATATAATTAACGAAATGTTAATTATGCAGATAGTAAGCGCTGAGAACACTCAAGTTCTGAAAAGGTAACCCAGAATAAATGAAACTTTTGAAGTTTCAGAAAACAAAAAAGGAGGTATAAAAACGCAATTACTCAGCGTGGCTACGTTAAGATGCCTTATTTCAGTTTTAATGGTATGTTGTTACTGCTGTTCTTTCTATATGGCGTCCGTGTTCACAGTTGAGATTGACAATACAAGACAAGATGTACGCTAAATCATTGTGGAGATATTTTAAGGGGTGTGCTAGATTACTATTATAGTTCAATTACTAGTTTCCTATCAGCAATTTCCTACCAAATTAATCTAATTGGGCGGGTCTTCAATATTGTAAAATATTACATTTCGGACTTACAGAGGTACTAATAACTGCATCAGTATTCCCAGATCTTAGTCGTTCTCTGGTTCTTTTCCTGCCATCCTGGCATCAAATATCTCGTTTTCCAGCCTTTTGTTTTCATGTTTAAGTGATCACACCAACTTACATTAACTCTACTACACATTCTCGAACGCAAATAATTTCAATTTTTTAATACCTTGATTGTGATATACTTGTAACAATGGTGTCTTCTGTTCAATCCTCTATGTTTTATCTGTGGCTTCCAGTCTTTGATCAAAAGTTTTATTTCTAACTCAACTCTCAGATTCATTACTTAAAACTGATATAAACATTGTCTTGTATAATGTAGGTTTTTATTTTTGACTAATTTTTCTCTTATTTCATGAATGTTAATTATTTTATTGAACTGACTCCAAATACACACATTACTTATTCCATATCTATGCGTGATTTACCATCTTCCACTTATATTAAATGGAAAATGAAAATGTAATCTAACTATGCTAGATAGCATAGTGCTAAAAATAGTGCTGTCCAAAATCTGAGAAGTGTTAATCAATGAAAAAGATTATTGCCTCATGATGGTATTCTCACAGAAGTGTAACTGAGAAATACCATATCGAAATTTAATCTCCAATGCACTTGTAATGTAGCTTAATGTTTAAATATCTATCATTCACCGGAAAGCGCTTTATTTTTTAATCTCAAGACGAAAGGAAAGACTGAGGAGTGGTGGAAGAACCTGTTAATAACAAGTTTTGTCTTTTATGATACTGAAAAATATTGCACGCGAGATAATATTATGAAATATTATTATTTTAAATAATAATACTTAAAACAATATTATTAAATTAATAAATGTAATAATATTATTTTAAATACGTGATTAGAAAAGAGTAATGACTAAATGAAAGATGTGATTATTAATGAAGAACAAAAAGAAACAGTTTTCCCCAATCGAAGTTAAGTGAGGTTATACAGGGCGGCCCATAAATCACGAAGCAGTTTACACATTTAATAACTTTTTAATTTATTATATATATTTATTCTTTTTTTATAATAATGAAATACTGAACCTGGAGATTTTTATTGAGTTATTCACAATTTAAACCCCTTCGTGACTTATACGCCACCCTTATATAAGCCAACTCCATATTACAGACATACTAAACCACGTTTAAAAGCTTATCTATTTCAGAATACCAATCGTAACCGACAGAAAATGACAAGTGAAAGAGACTTAAAGTGCGAAATAATCATTTTGAATGAAATTATAAAAAAAAGCGCCACTTTTAGATCCGCCCATGACGATGAAGCCAACACGCAAAATTACATGTTGTGATTATTTTAAAATAAATGAAAAGAAAAGTCTTAGTTTATGAAATTGATTACAGGTCAGTTATTACATAGGAATGTTCGTTGTATTTTTATTCTCTGCATTGTAAGTATGTCAACCAGCTACAATCGGCAATACTACTAAGTATATGCTGTAAAAAATAAAACGAAATCTCAGAGAACAAGTGCGACAATACAACGCACACCGGCCTATGAAAATGATTCATGAGAACAAAGTGAAAAATTATTGCTTTTTTATACAGCCCGATTAGAAGTTGATTGACTCTGACAATTTCCAGTTGTACTATTATCAACAGCACCTGTCGTGGCATCTCTCTGTCTGCGAAACCACGGATATGAGTATTGATCGCCGTTTTTTCCCCCTCGGTATTTTTACCTATCCCTTATATCCTATAAAAAAAAGCGACGTGTGGATTCTAGTTGTCATGGAGATATAACAACAGTATAAGTGGCAGCTTAGATAAATGATTGTGGGTTGCGAGTACTAATTAGCTTTAGCAACAACCAATCAGAATGAAAGATAATTAGAAGACTTGCCCATCTCTCTCTTTGATATCACGAAAAGGTTGGGTCTCAACGGGAACTATTAGCGCTGGCTCTTAGAATTGAAAATCAAAAAAAAAAAAAAAAAGTCGCCTCCATCACCTCGCTTTAGCTTTAATCTGCCTATTCATCTGTCTGACCTTTTGCTAGCTAAAAGTGATAAAATATCCTATACTAAACTTGAGTACCCATCTCATAAAGGTATACGCCGGGACTTAAAAGAAGTATACAGAAATTAGCACCTTATACACTTACCTTTCCGTTATCCAAGGACGTTGGAGACAGATGAGCTGCACCGCTCTGCCCCTCATGTTGCGAGAAGGTCGGATCGGTGTTGCACCGTGGTGGTGCCCCAATTGAACCTGTTCCGTACCCTTGCGGGCCACACCCAAGACATATAGTATGAGGTTAGTCATAAAGTGGCCCATCACGTATTTAGAGAGGGGTGGGGCAGCAGTGAGAGATTCCTGTAGTCATCCCGTATGATTATAGGCCTGCATAGCTGTGGTTACCCTTGTCATTTCTGTCTGTGCCCCGAGGTCAGCCAGTGCGACATCCGCTCCCTCATTTGCAGGGTAGGGAGTGAAAAGAGGCTGATAGTTAGGGAACTGCCGTGTGGCACACACAGATGTTTTCAGACAACACCTGTACCATGATACTGGGGAGTTGCCGAATTATGTATCGCTGTCATGAGCACTGCTCCTGCCCACGGACTCCAAGCCCTTTAGTAAGTTGATGTATACTATGAGTTCAGCGTTATCTTCTGCTCCACCCATACTCTGCTAATTCTCTCGTAACACTTAATCCAATGATGTCATGAATTACTTGAAGATTACACTCGATGAACTTAAAATCGTGAAATGAGTAAAACCAGAGTCAACTTCTAGTTAACATTCTGGCCTCGTGTAGAATTATCCAAGATTAGCCAGAGAAAACGAAAAACTCTATGATAACCTCTCTTTTTCGAATGGTTTCGAATATTTCTAATTGAAATTTTGATTGATAAAATCTGAACATGCAGTTCCCTCCATTTCTGAACACTATAAATCAAAAATGGACCCTATAACCTTTCAGATTTCTTATTGCTGCTACTCAGGAACTGCAATGTAAAGTTTAGCTTCATAAATGATACTGACATAATTAAATTATCTTAAAATGTAATATTAGTTTTCAATGTTGAATTATAGCACAGCCCACAGCTTCAAGATTAATTAAAATATTAACTGGAAGATACTGATTTTCATCATATCTCTTGAAAGTTGCTGTTTGCAGTGGACAGTTTAGTTGATTGTCTGCAGTTCACTGTTTAGTCAAGCAGAAATAAGGAAGACATAGCTAATGGTAACAAATAAGAGAAAGAAGTGGCAAAGAATAAAGAAAGAGCAGCGAGTAGTAACAGTGCCCTCTGGTTCGAAAGACTGGGTTCGAATCTGGAATGGGAGCAAAATTCTAAGGTTGTTTCAACTAAACGGTGAGTTAATCGGTTTAGTTCAAAGGTGGCAGGGTTCATTCTGGGAACTTCTGCAGAAACAGATAAATTGACCGAAGGAAGAGATGGGATGAAATGGTAGAGGGATGGGGGAGGAATAAAGGATAGTAAGAGTGTGTTGTATGATTAAACAGTAGTAAAATTAATCTCAAAATAGATGGATCCTGTCATTTTAAATGGCACATTTTTTTTTTTTATGAGCACGTTAGGTTCGCTCTTTCAAAAATGCCAAAACATAAGCTTGTGTAAGTATTGTTTTAATGATAAAAAAAACATATTTTAATCAGAAAAAATATATTTTGCGATATGAATATAAATAGCCAAAATTCAAGTACGATGGATGTCCACACAGCGCGATACTGCTTAAATATTTTCCTGAAAAAAAATGGAAACATTATGAACACATTGTGTATCCTTTATTAGAATACCATCTGCATTTAATTATAATAGCAACATAAAGCAATAATTTCGGTAATTTTGTGGCAAAAAAAAAAAAAAAACGTTCTGAATGCTTGCCGATCGTGACATTCGATTAACGAAAGACTTTTTTTCAGTTATTCACAGTAAGCACAGTGACCCCCGATGTACTTGCGTAGTTTACTGTATTTAGAATAAGTAACAAAAAATGAAATAAATAAAATAAACGTTAAAAATATACAACAATTTAAAAGTACTTACATGTGCTTCGATTCCGCTGTAAGCACTTTTGCCTCTCTCTCTCTCTCTCTCTCTCTCTCTCTGAAGAAAGTAATAGTACTACTATTCCATTTCTCCTATCTTTGCTCTATTGCCACGATATCTTGGTGTTTTCAAGAAGTCCTATGAGAGCGAAAAAAGTGGATCTTCAGTGATACCCTGGTCCCATATTGTAGTACTTTGTGATAAGTTGATGAAATAGTTCTTTAAAATTTTCAGCTTTATTCTTTTCCCCAAACCATTCATCAGCAGCTCTGAACGATTTTCAAGATTTTAGTTCTGTATTAGTGAGAATATTAAACGATGAAGAACTCTTTTCGATTTCGAATTCTTCCTCGTTTAATAAACTCCTAATTGGAGTTTTAACAAATATGCTTTCCTAAGTTTGATTTCTTTTGATCCGCTGGTGGATGGAGGATAAATATTGGCAATGTCCAAATGTGACAAATATTTTCACAGCCATAATTATGCTCCATTATATAAAAAAGTGATTTTAGTGATATTTTTCCGCACTATATTTCGACCTTGGAATTAAATAAATAAAACTCTAAAGTTAAATACGACACCGTAAACGCGAAAGACGGAGTACACTTTGCCATCTTATTCATTTATTCATTAGATAAATATCACCATTATCAATTTCCGTTGAGTACCCCGTAAGGGGCATTATGATATTACAACACATACAGTATTTCGAGACTAGTCAGGAAATATTATGCTATACTGTCACATATACTTAGTTGGCTTCTAAATCATCCTATTATTAGTTAAATCTGCAGATGTGTGCATCCGTCTATAACTGAGTCCTCTTCTGGGACAGTCCAGTTCTTGACATTTTTGCTTCAAATTTCTTTCATTAAACTAGCCTTTGCTATTCTGCTTATGCGTCCAATACCGTTTTAGAGTAGTGCTAAGCACACATTCTTGAACATTAATAATGCAAAGTTATTTTGCTATATCTTCATTTTAATATGGTTCTGTCAGTAATGCTCACTCCTCTGATTTTCTTCTAAATATTTATATCTGCGGCCTCCGTTCTTTCGGTGACTTTTTTTTTTATTTCAGACACAATTCTCAAATAAAAATTCTTTTGAAATTGGATTGTTTAAAATTTTATTTGAACACCGACTTGTTTACTGGTAGTTTAGGGTGTTGCCTAAGTTTTCTCTAGTGTCGCATAAGTCTATTGCTTTATTTAAATCTTATATTCCTATGCATTTTACTTATTTTATTATCTTTTTGCACATTTAATATGCTACATTAACTAAAAAGGGGCCAAAAGAGCAAAAGCATAACATATTCTGTAAGTTCATTGCCGATAATACGTGGTTTTAAGTCTTTTCACTGTTAATTTTCAAAACTATGTGTCTCACAGGAACTCTTCATTTAGCTAACGACCACTGAAGAGCTATTGCAGATCTATTTAAGAGGATAAACATTATCTGATTGCGATAAATAACAGTAAATCGTAAATAATAGTAAAATCGAATATCACTTTCTTTTGATGGGATAAAGATTCTAAATAATAAAGCCTTATCCTATACCATATTCAACATCAAATAGTCTTCCTGTACGGCATTCAATTCCAACTGCTGATTTGCTACATGATTATAGGCTAAGTACTGGTCTGTAGAAAGTTTATTTCAAGCCACACCGATTTGGTTTGGAACAATTATTCACTTGGTACCTTATCAAATGAGCAGCCTCCATAGTTGAGTCAGTAATGACAATGCCCTTTAACTGGAAAGACCTAGTTCGAATCCCGTCTAAAACGCGAATCTTCACAAGGATTTTTTAGTTTAAGATTAACTAGCCGGTCTCGTACTAGTTTCCTCAGGAACCCGTTTCGCGATAGGAGAAACAAGCAAACTAATATGTCTGTAGTCTCACAACCTTACTTTTTTCGCCGTAATCCAACCTTCTTACATTACAGTTTCTTATTTTTAATTTTTACATGATCTTTTTGATCACACAGAAATTATTTTTTTCCCTTTTCTAAGTTTTTTTTTTTTTTTTAAAAAAACTGTGTCTCTCTCTCTTGATACCTTCATAATCTTCTAGACGCTTATTCTTTCCAAAATGTCCCTACGACTTTTGTGTAGTTGCTTTTAAACATAACTTTACTGTCCTACATTTTTCTTCATAATCTTTCGAAACACACGCTGACTTACTAGCCAAGACCTTTTTATGCTTTCCCCTTTGCTTGGACTGCTCCTCTAACTTTCTATGCTACTATAAGTTACTTATTTTTCTAACTTTGCCGACAAGTGAGCCAAATATTTCCCTGGCTGAATCGGTTAATATTTTCTACAGATTTTGCTACCGCATCTCTAAAGTTTGGTTTCGATTTTCAAACTTCTTCACTTTTATCCCAACAAAGCGTTGCTCGACTTTGAAATATAGCTATTTCAAAGTCGAGCAACGCTTTAATATAGCTATTAGTTTTTTTTATCAATTCCATAGGATTCCAATTGTGTTCTCAATACTGTCATATGCTCTCTCTCTCTCTCTCCCCCCAGAAAATGCATGCTCGTTTCGGTCGAAACAGGTATTATTAACGCCTAATCGTTATGCTATAAATGTTATGTAATATGGTATGAAAAGAAGGGAAAATGCCAGAGGAGTGGGTGAAATCAATATTAGTAACATTATACAAGAAAGGAAATAAGCTAGAATGTAAAAATTATAGAACAATTGCCTTGATAAGTCACCTTGGTAAAGTGATGATGATCATATTGACAGAAAGATTGAGAACACAATTGGAAGCATACCTTGCAGACGAGCAAGCAGGATTTAGGAAGGATAGAACTACAATTCAACAGATTTTGACAATGAGGTTAATAGCAGAGAAAGCTAGGAGAAAAAACAAAAACATATGTACTTGCTTTATTGATTTTCAGAAAGCATTTGACAGTATTGACCAGAAAGTGACATTAGCAGTTCTGGAATCCTATGGAATTGATAAAAAAAACTAATAGCTATATTAAAAGATGTTTATCAGAATGCAGTTGCAGCAGTTAGAATAGGTGATGATTTGGGGAAATGGTTTAAAACAAGCAGAGGTACTAGACAGGGAGACCCAATATCACCAAGCATTTTCATCGCACATTTAGAAAGAGCAATGGATAAAATGAAAGAAGATGCCAAAGGAATATCTGTACACGGAATGAGAATTAACAATCTGAGATATGCAGATGACATTGTTATTATTGAAGAAGACGAAAGAGAACTACAAAAAACACTGAAACTGTTAAATGAGGAAGGGAAGAGATTTGGACTTGTTATGAACTTGGAAAAAACAAAGACAATGGTATTCGGTGAGAAGAACATGAAACAAAAGATACAAGTGGATGGAACTGATATAGAAAATGTAGAACAATTCACATATTTGGGAAGTAAACTGACATATGACTTGGACTGTAAAAAAGAAATAAAGATCAGGATTGCAAAGGGAAGAACAAATCTGAAGGCCATGGATAACATCTGGAAAAGTAAAATGATCAGTCTGCAAACAAAACTAAGCGTATTGGAAACATGCATCTTCAGCGGTGTACTGTACGGATCTGAAAAGTGGGTAATGAATAAGGAATCAAGAAAAAGAATTTTGGCATTTGAAAGAACTTGTTACAGGAAGATTCTAAGAATAGGATGGGTACAAAAAATCACCAATGAAGAGCTCTATCGGAAAAAACAACCAAAGGAGAATCTAGCGTAGATTATAAAACGGAAGCTGCAATTATTTGGACACATCTGTAGAATGAGTGAGGACCGGAAGATAAAGACATTTATGTTTGGTATTTTGGATGGTTTAAACAGAAGCGGTAGACCATACAGAGAATGGATAGACGATATAAAAGACTGGTGCAGAATGGGTGTACAAAAACTGCGACACTGTGCACTGGACAAAGAAAGGTGGAAGAAGATAGTGAAACAGGCATCAGACATCAACGGGCAGTGAGCCCATGATTCATGATGATGATGATGATGATGATGAATCGTTATCCTGAATAGAAATCTATCAGGTACTTATCATTGTCTTTTTCTCCATTCTAAAAACATTTGCATTTTGGGCCATTAATGGACCAGTGATAGACAATATATAGCCTCTCCAGGTCAAGTCTACCCCATCTTTTCGAGTCTGGCCTGTTTCTAACAAAAGGACTCTTGCGATCAGCAAGCAATCCTGCTGTCAAAGAATACCTTCCTACTTGGAGGAAATGCCAATTTCACCTAATATATGTTAATGACTTTCCTCGCCTGGTGAAACACCATCTTGTTTATTGAGGGGGGGGGCGTAAAGTGGCTGACGCTATGTTTGGTTCTCAGAGCATGTTCTGTCTCCCAAATCTTCTAATATGTAGCGTGAGTGATATCCTTCAAGAGATGTCAAACATACTGTGGAGATCCAGAGCTTCATCTTCCAGAGTATAGTAGTAAAGCACATAGGGCATGGGACCGAAGGAACCTTCTTACATTACGGTTTCTTATTTTCAGTTTTTACATGATCTTTTTGATCACATAGAAATTATTATTTTTCCCTTTTCTAAGTTTTTTTTAAACCTATGGGGCGTGTGTTTTAAAAAGGAATGTGGCCATCCTTACAACAATAGTTCATAAAAAGGATTCACAATGTCTATAATGGTGTCCAGGAGCTCAGCTGGTAATGCCAGCCATTGCTCCTACAAAACTCTCCTAAGTCCCTCGAAGTTCTTTTTTTTTGGGGGGGGGGTGAAGAAGCAATAGTCTACATAGAGCATCCCACACATGCTCAATAGAATTAACGTCAGGAGACCTGACTAGCTAGTCCATACGTACGATGGTCTCTTAACGATATTGGTCCATGAGCGAAGTTCATGGCCCAATATCGTCAAGAACTGTTTCCCCAAGAAGTGTACAATAGGATAAATGTTTCCCCTATTAGGGAAACACTTATCATATTGTACCCCCATACGGACGAAGATAGGGGTCCAGGACCTCGTCTCTATAAGTTGCAGTATTCATGGTTCCGCTAGGAAGGACATACAGATCAGAGAGCCCACTCAACGAGATGCCGCCCGAAATCATCATATTACCTCCATTAGAAGTGTCCCTTTCAAAATATTAGAGTCATGATAAGGTGTCCATAGCTCTCTCCAGATCAGAGTATGCCTAATATCACTTTGTAGAGGAAAACGTCCAGCTGTCGTGAAGCCTGGCCCAGTTGATTCGGGGTAACACTCCTGTTTCAGCGAGATCATTGGAAATACTACTCACCCGCTGCAGTTGTTTCCAGCGATCTTCCTTCACTGTAACTTTGGGATGCTATTTGCGACTCTTAGAATTGGTTCCACAGTCTGAACCATGGAACGAATCCCATGTAACCATCTGGCTACCTCCGCCTGACCTTGGCTTACCTGTGGTCTTACGAAGCCTCGCCACTTGAATTAAGTTAAATTATGACGTTTTAGCCATATATATCCAAGAATTTTGCTACACAAAATGGAAAACCACTCTAAAAGTCTACTTTTATGCCATGGATCATTGGCATAACCGTATACCTGACAGCACACTCATTTGTATACGATTACCCAAGACTCAGCGTCACTTTGTAAAAATATTTATGTGGCTCTAAAAGTCCAAATATTTTCACATAAAGTTTACCAAAGTCGAGCCCAGTAAGACCTGTAACTTGTAAATAGTTGTATGTTATATGTGAATAATCCCAATGGGAATTTGTATGTGCTCTATGCCAAATAAGGGAATATTCTAGAAGGTGTAGTATTAAGGCAATACCTTGCCAATAGTAAAGCAGTATATTTTTAGATTTTTGTAAAGACGTCAAACTTTGTGTGTATTCTACATGAAAAGCTCAAGGTCAGTGCCAGGTGGACCGACAAAAGCTTCAAACGAATGTCCGCTGCCAGAACGAATAGGATTTGGGGAGTGTAGGCGAAAAACAAAGGAAGGGTCAGTCAAAGAAAAGGATCAAGGGATTTCGCCAAAATGTTCGGGGTTCACATATCTCCGCACAAGGATTCGGAAGTGACCGAATAAAAGGCGTAGGCGAACAGATCGCATCATCGGTTCGAGAAATTTTCGTCAGAGATCCAGAGGTCAGGATCGAGAAGTCGCCAATGGTTATCCGCAGATGTAAGCCATTGAGGACGCGACGTCGGGAGAAATTATGCCAGTGATATGAAAGAAAGATGACGAGGAGCCGATCCGCCAGGCAAAGCTGATAGTTGATGACGAATTGACGAGTCTTTGCCGGGAGCTGTTGTCAGAGGGAAGAAATTGCTCCGTTAATCCAACGCGCATACAAGCATTCCACAAGCCGATAATCTTCACCCGAAGTGCGGCAGTACAGCGTCCCAAGGAAACATCAGTGACCTATCGCTGGCATAAAGAGGGATTGAAAAAACCTGACATGGAACGGAAGTCCAGTTCGAAGCCAAGTACACAGAGGGTAGCAGCTATAAAGTGAGTTGACCCGTTTGTTAAATTTCCTGGAGCTTTTAAGAGAACTCTTATTAATGGACTGTATGTAGAGGCTGACCTAAATAAGCATATTTAACAGTTAAAGACTATAAGGTAATTAAGTGTCAGGAATTTGTAGGTTGAAATAAATCATAGTGTAACTGTTTGCTGAATTGGTGAAACTTGTCTATAGAATATTCCCAGCATAGAAGGGAAAGAGCAATTGTGTGTAAAAGATATTGTTTATGTGTTCGATGAGTAAGAGTTAGCATATAAGTAATAAGTACCATTGCTCAGTATAAATGATTTATGTTGTATTAAGAAAATTAGTTAAATATGTGATATGATTTGTGTGAGAAAATGCAGAACTTAACTAGTCTATTTATGAGATTTGAATTGTAATGTTTCCTTTTATTATTGAAAATGCAGTGTAAAATTTGTCTTATGTGAATTAAATCATTGCTGTTTAAATATTAATAGAGTGTTGCCTGATACTTTAATTCTTTGATGCACTGTTCTAAAAAAAACAACCGAGCTTGTGAGCGGGGAGGATAGATAATTAATAGAATTAGATAAAGGGATAGCCATGAGTGTATATAGGAATAAGGAATGGTATCTACCGAAAGTAGGAATATTTAATGCCATAAAAGGATTTCCGGAGGCGCAGTCACTAAATTCAAATAAATATCTAGAGATCCTTGGTATAATAAAAATAGGAATACTGGAGGTAAAAATAAGGAACGGTATCTACCGAAAGTAGGAATATTTAATGCCATAAAAGGATTTCCGGAGGCGCAGTCACTAATTCAAATAAATATCTAGAGATCCTTGGTATAATAAAAATAGGAATACTGGAGGTAAAAATAAGGAACAGGAGGATATAAGTTTAAAGGTAATAGAGTTGTATAAGGGAAAGATACAAGTTAAAGTTTGGGTATTGACGATAAGATATATAAGATATAGAAGAGAGATATAGAAATAAAATAAGAGAGATATAGAAGTAAATAAGAGGGATATTAAAATAATAAGGATAATAAAAACAGCTCACATTTACAACTTGCTACATAATGCACCTCACTTTCATACGTGATTTTGCTTACCCCTCCTTCCCAAAATCACATATGATTTTGCTTTCATAAATCATGAAAAATCATGAATTATGAAAGCGAAATCTTACGGTTATCGCGATTTTTTCTCTTTGTTCCTTAATTTGTGGAAACCAATGTACTTCCATAACATACAGATACTTGTGACCGTGTTAGAGTGAGGGCCTTCATTACCCACTCTTTTCAAAATTCCGCCAAGAATCCAAGCTCCATAATTTTCCACGATGTGCGCAGAGCGATCTAAGAAGTGTGTGTGTGGGGGGGAGAAGAGTATAGATACGATATACTTTCGTAAGTGGTTTGAGACAAAAACTCAAATTGTGACATAACCTACACTGAAACCCTGCAAGTCACGCGCGCTTCAGTACAGACTGTGTAAAGCTAGAAATCATTTACAGTGTAAACGATTGTTTTCCCGTACTAAGGCTGAGTTTGAAAGGCTAAATGTGGAAAACTCATCGCCTATACCGATGGTAGCAGTGTCTTCTCGTCCCTTACAAAAGCCGTTAGGCAATTTCTGATGATCTCTCACCAAGAGGTAGTATTGGACGTCGTTAAAAAAAAATAAAGCTGATATCTTGGCATCATTCTTCTCATTTACCTCTGCATAAATGACCAAGGTCACTTTCAACTTTACCGGGAGCACTGACTCACGTGCCTCCTGAAGGCCTCCATCAGAAATTCTTCAGCACTTGGAAAACTGTCAGCTAATTAGTAACCACAATATGGATTCCACCGATTAAGATCCTCCAGTAGATCTCCTCACTGACACCACCCACCTATGTACAACACGTGCCATGGAAAGGTTCTCCGAATTGTTAATGTGACAAGTTGGAGAAACTTGTGCTGTTGCAGTTGACATTTGTCAAGTCATTTGATATAGGGTTTGGCATCGTGGGCATCTCAGCAAATTGTTATCATATAGTCTACCTTCTTCCCTCTATAATTGGATTGCTAGTTTTTTCCTCTCGGATCACTCACAGCGTATTATCGTTGAGGGTGTTCTGTGTTTTCAAATTTTCATGTTAAAGAGGTGTTCTTCAGGACTATATTATTTCACCCACCCTCTTCCTCGTATACATAAAATTTACCTCAATCCCTATTCACAGTTTTGCTGATAGTAGTGCCTTGTTCCTCCTACTCGTATACGTTCATAAAAAAGGCGTGTTTCATTCTTGTATTGTTTCATCATCATCATTATGTGACACCTCCAAAGGACTCATCGAAGGAAGGCACCCACTCCACAACTCTCCGCCTCCATCACTTAATCCACCAACCGCATAATCTACACCAACGCCATCTACTGTCCACCACCACTGGTATCCTCACAAACATCCATACCCACGGTGAGATTCGAACCCGCAGCCTTTTGTCTGCAGAGCGGATACGCCAACCACTCGGCCAACCAGGCCGACATTCATTCATTATTAGAACTTGAACCTATAGTCATTTTTGGCGTTGTATGATACAGACAATTTGTTTTACTTAATTTTGCCATTATAAAGGTCCAAACATAGTGAAAACAAAAAAAATAAATATTTTTGGAATTGTTTTGCCGATATAAACAGAACTATATGAAAACGAATTACATCTCTGAACATCAACTGCAATTAATCGTAAGTGGTCTAAAAGGTAACAAAGCCTGTAGGATATGACAGGGTAACTATAAGAATGATACAAGCTTTTATTAGACTCCATCCCAAAATTCTCCTGCATATAAACAAATCCTATTCAGTTGGTTAATGAATTCATAACAGAACTATTTTTGAGAGAGCTGTAAAATTACAAACCAAACAATTCTCTCAAATATCCTTGAAAAAAAAAAAAAAGATATTAATAAAGTTCAAGTTTTGGAAAAGTTAGTGATAGCCAGAATTCAAGATTGGTTGAATAATTTGATTCTTTTTATAGGTCAGCATGGTTTTGTTAATTGAAGGTCTTGCTTTAGCAATTTATTTTGTTTCTATAATAAAGTAACTCTAGAGCTGGATAAAGGTAATGCCTATAGTGTTATATTGTTGGATTTAGCAAAAGAATACGGCAGAATCTGTTAAGTAAGCCAAACGAAATGGGAATGGATACTGGATTGGTGAGATGTATAAGAGGGTGTTGTCAAACAGGTATCAGGAGAGTAATGCATGGCGGAGCGAAGTCAAAGATTAGAAAAGTGACCAGTGGTGTACCACAAGGCTCGGTTCTTGGTTCATTGTTTTAATCTGCATATTAATGATATTGGAGATGATTTGATTGGATGAATTGAATAAACTATTAGTGTGTTCAAAGGATAACGGTTTTTATTTTAATGTGACTAAATTTAAAGTTATTCACTTTGTATTAAAACATTTCAGTCTGTGTATTATATTGATGGGGTTTCACTGCTGGAAATTGATGAGGCCAGGAATTTGAGTGTTATGATTGATAGGGAAGCTGAATGCTAAAATATACTTTGACTAGTAGGAACAAAAAAAAGTCATGATTCCTCTTTATAAGTCTCTGATATGTCCCCAAGTGGACTTATTCTCAGATCTGGTGGCCTGGGTTTCTTGATGTGGAGGTGGTTGAGAGGATTCACGGGAGGGTAACTAAGATGGTTTGAGGACTGCGAGGTGTTCCGTATGAAGAAACATCGAACATTTATGGGTTACCAGAATTGGCAGATAGAAGAAAAAGATGCAACATGATAGAAACATTCAAGTTACTGAAAGGGTTTTATAGAATGAAAGTGGAAGAAATTATTCATTATATGGCAGGTGGGGAAAGGACAAGAGGTCATCATTGGAAGCTGAATAAACCTATAGTTGGAAAGAATGTGAGGTTCAGATTATTTTTTGCTACCAGGGTGGTGAATGAGTTGCCTGTGGTTGTTAGTTCTTCGTCAGTGAATCAGTTTAAGGAGAGATGCAGCAGATACTGTGTGAATAACGGTTAGCTTCTGCCTTCCATGGGAAAATTCTGGCTGGATTGTGAGTAGTCCGATAGGTATATTGTGTTAACGGGAGATAACCGTCAACAACAACAGCAATAATAATGCATTTTGAAACAAAAACTGAAATGAACTCGAAAAAGCGGCTCTAGGTGTTTATGCATTTTGTGAAACGTACCTAAATATAAAAACTGGCCACAAGACTAAAAAAAATAGGTGTGTACAAAATGTTTG
Organism: Typopeltis vanoorti; assembly: GCF_054136105.1. Lineage (NCBI taxonomy): Eukaryota > Metazoa > Arthropoda > Arachnida > Uropygi > Thelyphonidae > Typopeltis > Typopeltis vanoorti. Next base: position 37,999,845 of record NC_143562.1, read on the forward strand.
AAAACCAATATTTTGCAAATTAAAGAGTTCGTGTAGTAATAAAATTTAATTTCGTGCAAGTTAAAAATTTCGTGTAGTAATAAAATTTTATAATTTCTTCTCTTTAGTGCATCCACTTTAGTGGATGCACTAAAGAGAAGAAATTATAAAAACTTTTTTAAGCCAAAAATATTGTGGCATTTCTTCCAAAAGGTTCATTGAGATGCTACCGGAGTTTATGCTTTATTTAGAGTGATGTTTTCGATTATTTTTTCTCTGTAGAGCAGTCATGGAAGGAATTCTAAGCCTTAACTATACACAGAATACCCCCAACTTGCGATGCTTCGCTTTACGCTACCTGCTCAAACAACACTTTTTCAACGATGACCAGTGCCTATTTATACGACACCGCATTCGCTCATACGACGGTTTTAGCGACATGACGCTGAATCAACCGATGAGCAATTTTCTTGACCTGTTTTGTTTACGATGTTGTTGCTCGCTACATCTCTTTGCGTTTCGATTGTTTGGCTGTGAATTATAAACTATTATTTTATTTTATTATTTAATAATGGCACATAAAATTCCAAGTCGAGGCGCTGTTGCTCCAGTGAAAAGAAGACTCATAAACCTGTCACATTACATACCAAGTTTAAATTATTAATTTTAGTGACGATAGCGTTTCTAACACTGACATAGGTCTCAGGGTAAAATTACCTCGCATTCCTGTTGTTACAGTTGTTTAGTAACGTTCTAAGTGAAGTGAAAAGTGCCACACTAGTTAATGTTACAATTATCCGTAAACCTGATAATCTTATTTCCGAAATGGAAAAACTTTTAATGGTGTAGATTAATGAACAAACTGGTTACCGTGTTCCTTTAAAGACAAACTATTCCGAATAAGTTTTTCGTTTGCAAAAATTATTCAAAATTTTTCAAATCCGTATTTGACGTAAATAAATGCTTTATTTATATCATTTACGCGCATACATGCCTACTTTTATTAATACATCTAGAAGTAAAAAAAAAAAAAGAGTGATTTATTATACGACAAAATACGCTATATGACGGTAGTCCGGATCCAAAGTGTCGTATGGCCGGTGTGTGCCTGTATTGTAGCGAGTTACTGACCAATCTTTTTAGAAGAATCATTCGGATTAACGTTCGATCTACTGTGACTGCGATTCTAAGTTGATTTATTATCTCGTTGTTACTTTATTCGACAGATGTACTCAACACGACTCAATTTTAAGCGGCAAATACAATTAATGAAAGGAATCTTTTTTTGGGAGGGAATATTACTCCCAATCACGGAAGGTTATTACATTTTGTGCATATAGTAAAATGTACATATAGTTCCTCCCTAGCGGAACCAGGCGACAGGTCGGTTGGGAGTGGTACTAACAAGTAGTCGCATCTAAGTAACACGCGGGCCCTGCATAGGAAGCGGGAATAACGCGTAGTGAAAGAAAAAGTAAAATGTACATATAGTACATTTTGTACCGTGAGTGGGTTAAGGATTTTTTTCTCTTTCTATCTTTATCTATTTTGTTGAATTTTTAATTTATTTTTTACATAGTCCGGAAACCCTGCTCTAGAGACCAAACATGGAACTTTTTCAGCTACTTCAGCCCTCCAAAATACGGGGCGGTGGTCTCACACCTGACAATGACATTTATCTTCCGCCTAAAGACAATCACAAACATCCATGTCCACGGTGGGATTCGAACCCGCAGCCTATTGTTTGGAGAGTGGGTACACCAACCATTCGGCTAACCAAGCCGGCAACCTAGTGCACTTTAAAAATAGTAACCAAAAACCGTTACTTTTTTCTTCTCCTGCACACAACAAACCAATATATTGCTGGGATCGTCCAACCGTTTTCAGCAAAATTTGGAGGAATGTTTAAGGTCTGATAATTTCTGCACAAATGAACCAAAATATGGATAGTGGGTTGTAAAACATGGAGAAGTAAAAATCTATAAATGGATTATTTTGGCATTTTAAATATGACCATGAAAAACGAATTGAAACCAGAACATCAAAGTAATATTAGATTGAAAATCTTTCTCTGAAAGCTTATCAAATCTTCAAGAGGTATTCGTAATTTGGAAGAAAGCAGAAAGCCCACGCAACAAAATAGTTCGCGTTTCGTAAAATGAAATCATTTTATAAAATAATTTCATTACATGCAGAAAGAAGGGAGAAAAGAATTGTTTGTCAAATTGGTTGTCAAATTTCAATGTCTACTAAGAAACTACAAGGGGATAATGTGAAAAGAATAAATGAATGGTGAAAGAGAACCCGGTTTCACTGACGAAAAAGAAAAAATATAAGAAAACCATGTTTTTGTCACCTTTGCCAACACGTCATTTTTCAAAATGAAAAAAAAAAAAAAAAACTATTAAGGGTGATGGCGTTTATTAGTCACTTATTAAGTCCATGTACACCTCGAATATACAGGATGTGTGTTCTAAATAAATAAATAAAACAGAAAATAATGCATGAATAAAGTAAAAACGTTACGTTATTGATATTTCAAAACTTTTCTGTAGTTGATCGTTAAAGCTATGTGGTGGTAAAGCAAGTTTCAATGATCTAATTCTAATATTTATATTTCATTATAAACACTTCTCTAGTTAGAAAACAAAATGCCTGTCTGAAGGAAGATATTGGGAAACACTTCAGTAAATTAAACTACTAACTCTACTATCCGTCCGACATGATGCGAATTTTCACTTTGCAGTGGATTTTTTAACGAGTCCGTGCGGTTAGCCTAGTGGCTATGAGCTTCGCAACCATATGCCTGGGGAAGGAGTGTCCTGGGTTCGATTCCCGTCGACGACGTGAGGAGCTTAAGGATTTTCCTCAGCCATTGCCAAGTTAGCCGGTCTTGGGCGTGGACAGCAGGGTTTTCTTCCCAGTTTATCTGGGGTTTTTCATCCCGCAAGTAGGCAAACTGGCCCCGTGAACACACTGCTAAAGTCAAAAATACATTCCTCCCTCATCGGAAGGCCGGCTGGGGGTTGTACTAACAAAAAAGTCGTATCTATATGTAACACGCGGACTCTGCAATGGAAGCGGGAAAAACGCGTAGAGGAAGAAGAAGAAGTGAATTTTTAATGAAACAATTATATATATATATATAAACTGTTAGTGTAAGGATAACCATATGCATAATAATGACAGTGATAACTCTTTTAATCAATATTATTGCTAATTTGTTTTTATATATGATTGTGATCTATGAACTCAAACTCAAGACAGTACGCATATAGAATACAAGCGTATTTAATGTTTATCTTATTTATTTGCGTAATTTCTGATTCATTAAGTTTTTCACCGAAAGCATAAATATTGTCAATGATCCAACTTCTCAAAAAAGATCCTTTCCTTCACGGACTCGGAGATATATCTGTGATGGTTGCAAGAGCATCATTTTCGTCTGGGGCAGAAAATTTGCAGCAATGGGTAAGGTTCTTTCTAATTATCATCAAAGACAATCCACGAGACATCAGCGTATTACATCCACTAACTGGGATATGCACATGTGAGAGATACCTGCGCATGATTCCTCCTCCTCCCCTTAAAAGGCTGAGAAAACCTAAAAATATACTTCTCAATAAAATCTTGCAATAATGGACTCATAATAGTATGTTTTTTTTTTTTGTGAAAGATTTTTTTTTGTTTAGATTTCAGTAAAGGCAATTCAGACAACGCGCTGTTCTTAACGAATTGTAGTGGTAGGAAAGTCGAAAATTCATAACAGGAATTCCGCATTGCCCGCAATTTAAATCATTCTCGTACGGGAATAATTAAAATTAAAAGCGACTTAGCCATCACTGCTTCTTCGAGCAATGGTTAGCTAAAATCAGACAGGAATAGATTAAGTAATGAAATAAGTGGCAATTCGAGTCACTGAAGGCTTTTTACCTTGCATTAATACTTTACTAATAACAATTTCAATTATTAGCAAAGGCGACTGTTGTTAAAACTTTTCTATCACGTTAATAATAGCAATCAAAAGACTTCATATTAGATTTAAACACACATTTCGAGCGAGAAAGATAAGTAATTACGTACGGCTTAGACTTGCAGCGCAAAAATTGCCTTGAAATCAATATGGTAGGAAAATATGCGATTCACGAGTGAAATCATTATTTGATATTTGGACCCACATTGGTGGTTAAGGTCCTGGTACTGACAAAAATAAAAATGTCAACGTAAGAAACCGAAATTTTCCAATAACCAGATTCATGAATTCGCTAATAACTGAAGTGATTAAACAGATAAATAACTGCGTACTGTTCTTTCCTTCTTGAGCAAAATTGAATTTTTTTTTTTTTTAATTTCACTCATGAAGCATTTAATTTTTCATTTAATCAAGAAGCAATTCTGACGTTTTCACAGACACGCATACAAGAAACATTTAAATGCACTGCATGAATGAAACACGCATTTAATCGTTATTCTTAATGGGCTACACAATTGAATAATAATGTGTTTTGTTATTCCTTCTTGATCGACAAAACAGAATGACTCGATGGTCTTGCATATTAATACATGTATAACGTAATCATTTGTCTTTTAATTTTAGACCAGCATGGCCCTGTTTATATTATGATCCTCGTAACTCATGGCGCCGTCTAGAGATCTACTCAGGAAAGGTCTATACCAAATTATTATGCAAATCATTCTCGATAATTTCGGACAGTTTCTTCAATTTGTTAGCTCGTCTAAGAGTCGTAATCACTATTTCTCTTCCTTTAATTAATGGGCTCATTCCTTGTCTGGTATTGAGGGGGATAGGAAGATGCATAGACGAATGTAAAGGTAGAAACCATTTATCACTTAGCTGTCGTGCACGCGCAAAGACTAGATAGCCTTCGGTGCAACTTTAACGAAACGTAGAGGCCAATATGGTACACATAAGGGTGTGACATACCCTTCAGCACTCGCATTTGTCCGAATAGGACGAATCGTGATTGCATTCTGCATGCGGGTTTGATAATCACGCAAATACGAGGGAAGCAAAGTGAAGGGGGGGGGGATGTGTCCAATAACAGTAATTGAAGCGGTGAGGTTCGACAGAGCAGACGAACCCAAAGGACAATATGGGATTGTCTGGCCAATAGGAGGTAATTACGAAGAGACAGAGAGCGAGTGATAACAGCAGAACAACCAAGACGTTGTTAGGCTGTTGCAGAAACAATGACAATTGTTATCTCGAAAACAGCAAACGCTGGTACGATGAATGATGATCCTGAACACTAACTGAGGGTCGGGGAAAATCGTAATCGTCTTAAATTACGACTTCTGACACTTCACAGCGAGAATAAGAAGGAACGTGCTCATTGAGGGAAAACGTTTACTCCTAATTGAGGACAATTACCAACCCACAGATAGTGATGAACCGTGCCGACACAAAGAAAACTGATTTCGTTCTTGATATCTCTGAAACAGGATTCCGAATTTCAAAATCGTTTTGTTTTGCACTGTTAGCAAAAGTTGGCTACAAGTTACGAACAAGGGTTGGTCCGTGTTGTCTAAGTGCCGAATACGGTAAATTTGCCAAGCGTGTACGTTTAATTTGTAGTTTTACGGAAGTGATCTTAGATGATCTCTTTGGTAGAAAAGACCTGGGTACGAATCCTGTCTAGGATGCGAAACCGCTGGCTCATATTGAGACAGAGGTTTTTCCCTCAAGAAACTTACATTATTTCATTCCGTTGCAAAACATGCAAACCGGCGAAAAGAACACAGCCAACAATTAACAGACATTACACACTGCTCTCATAGCCTTAGTTGTTTCGGTCATAACTACAAATAGTCAAATTCTCTCTCTGTCTAAGTTTCTATTATGCAAATCTTATTACACTGCTTAGAAAGAAGTCAACGTACATCCCCCACGGGCAAGGGGCTTGGTGGCATGTAACGAATTATGTGTTTGTTATTTGAAATAAATTGGTATATTTTATTCCAGTGATGCTCCCAAGTCAGTGGAAATGTGTCCGGGTGAAATGGCTGCGAGAAGGGAATTGACGGAGTTTGAAAGGGGCGTTGTGATAGGATGCCACGTTGCAGGCCTATCTGTTTTCGACAAATTGGGCCAGATCAACAATCAGTGATACCATACTAAGATGTAAGAGCAGGGAGTCAACTGCAAGTGCTATCCGCAGTGGATGACCCGCCATACTCAACGAACGTGACCGTAGGTTGCTACGAAGGATAATATTTAAAAACCACCATTCGTCCGCGGACACGTTGAATGCGGAGTTCCTGGCACCGACTGCAACACGAATCTAAGTAAAAACATTCAGAACCGATTCGCACAACATGGGTTTCTTTGGTAGGACCACAATTGGCAAGCTCCACATTATCCGATCCAACATGCAGCGTCGTCTTCAGTGGTGCAAAGAGCGTGTACAGTGGAAGCTTGGAAAGCTGTGTTATGGAGCGACGAATCATGCTACACCTTCGACCGAACAGATGGACGGGTGTGGGTGCAGCAGATGCCTGGTGAACGTCTCTTACCAGAGTGCGTAACCCCAACTATGAAATTCGGAGGTGGTGATGTGATGGTATACTCCTGTTTTTCCTGGTCAGGCCTCAGACCTCTATTTGTGGTGTTACATACATTGAAATCTGAGCGATATCTGAACATTCTGGACGATGCTTCCTACTTCATGGCATTTCTACAAAACTGACCATTGCTATTTCAGCAAGACAATGCACAATTCTTCCTGTAGGAAGAAGAATGGTCCGAAATTCCCAATTACCGTTATCGTTCGCTTGTGACTGCAGCAATCCTATGCTCAATAGGATTGCTGCAGTCATTGCAGCGAAAGGAGGTCCTACATCTTATTAAGGTGAGCCATGGCTGTTTGTTCCTGACACTATGGTGATCTTGGACTTCTTTCTAAGCAGTGTATCTCCATTCGAATAGCTAGAGATATTTAAGGAAAGATTGTTTGCTGATCACGGACCTCCTATCATAAACTCATCAGTTACACCTTGTGTTTCATTATTGTGTGAATGAAACACCATAATCATAACTGCTGTTTGAATCGACCCCCCCCCCACCACCACAACTTTTAATCATCAACGCTGCTAGGAAGTGCGTATCTCCAATGTTCACTTCCTGTTTTTTAAAATGAATGAATTCTTTGTGTAATAAACATCTCGTTTCCGGAAAGATGCTAAATGTCCATCATCTCCCCAATTATAAAAAAGAAACGCCGATTTATTTATGAAGTACTGCCAACGAAAAAAATTTCGAGGTCACTCGAAACGCAATGCTAAGCGAGATTTGCAACTGTTGCTAATCTACGATAATAACCAGTCCACTTTATAAAGCGAACAGTCGAAATCGCCATTACAGTTGAGTATTTTATGCGTTCGACTTGCATTACTTTTTCCCCTCCACTCAGTCTACTAAGGCCGCTCGAAACAGACACCATTAGTATGACCACAGACTTCAAATGATTATTCTGTATCGAAACACAGTTGTTGCGTTTCCCAGTCACATAACCAGGTCCTTCCCGCTGCACAACACGTGGCAGGTCACTAGCGCGAGCTCCCTCACCACATAGTGTAGATTTCCGTGCAAAATAATTTAAAAGCGCCGTATCCACCATCACTAAGTTAAAAGTGGACGTTAAACCTGGAGAAATGCCACATTTATTGGTACACTGCAATTTACCTCACTATAATTAGCGCCATCTGTCGTTCTCCAATACAGATAACAACGGAGTTCTGTCTTACGTAACACGAACAAAGACAGCTAACAGGGTATTTATATGCAGACCGTAGACTACAACAGCTGACTAGAATAACCTAGTCTCAAACCTGAAGCTTCGAAGAAGGAATACAAAAAGTAACTTGATGGTTGAGAGGAATTCTAATCTCGTGCTTTAGTCTGGGTATATTGCGAACAGCGTCGGTTAAGCTAAAATTTATTTAAAGCTAACTTTGAAATTTCTTCCTGTTTGTTTTAAGATATTTAGAAAAAGGCTACGGTGATTCTTTCCCAAGTCCATTTAAGGCACAGTACTATGTTTATCGTCGTGTCAACATAAAGAAAACAAACATCAACTTTGTACTTTATACAGGTAATGTAATTATAAATATTCTAATATAATAATCTCAAGAGCAGTTCCAAGAGGACTTTCATATTTCAACCTCCACACCTGGAATATCTTAAAATGTTAGACCTTTGGAAAGACTAGGTAAAAAAAAAAAAAGACAAACTGAGAAAGCAGGTGTATACTTCTGTCCTTAAGTATACCATAACGCCGTATTACGCCTATTGCAGATACAGCTTAGAACAGGAAGGTAAATTTTAAGCTTTATCAGAAGCCACGAGAAGTAAAATGAATTTCTCGTTTTAAAAATAATCCTGGTATTACAATTCGGAAATGCTTTCCGAAATGTATTTAGAACAGTATGAGAACATTTTGACCTGTTGATGCATTACAGAAGAGGAGATGTGCCTATTCCAAATTAGGTTTGCTCTTAACATTTCCTGGGCATTTGATCGAGTCTGTCATCGTAGCCTACCCTATTTAGCAAACTTCCATCCGCCCCTTTGTGGTGGTGGTGGTGGTGGGGATTATAATCACATGTACTGATTTTAGAACAAATTTGTTCTTGGACTAAAATTTATCTCCAACCTTTCTTGGCATGATCATCTTGGAAAAAATTGACATCTTTCCCGCTCCAGATGTCACCGTTTGCCTACTTAACTATTAGCACTATACAAATCCCAAATCCCTCCAGCCTTACATCCCATTCCTTCTACAGCTAATACAGTGCACAAATATCCTAAGCCGCAAAATCGTATAGTCATGCTCTAAACATAAATCTCGTTATCACCATTCTTTAGTGGAGTGAGGGACAATGTAGTCTCCTTCAATGCACAGTTCTGACTTCTTTCTTGGAGAGGAAAAAAAAACACTTAATCCATCCTCCGTTTTCTTTAATAATATTCAGATAGCTAGATAACAAATTTGTTCTTGGACTAAAATTTACCTCCAACCTTCCTTGGCATCATCATCTTTAAAAATTGACATCTTTCTCGCTCCTTTTGCCTAAATAACAATTAGCACTATACAAATCCCAAATTCATCCAGCCTTACAGCACTGTTCTTAAGTTTATAGGAGCACCAAACTTCTCCCTAAAAATTCTTCATTACTGTCCAGAAAAGGAAAGTTTGACTCATTTCAATCACTGTCTCACAGGCAGTCTGTTTCTGCCTTTTATCTTTTCTTCAGGTACTTCCACAGATACTGCTCCATTGATGTGACATTCTCCCAGAAGTTTCCACCAAGCGTGTTATAAAACGAGCAACAGCAGCTGTCCAACAACCAACTGTTTCTCCTCTTTTTTCTTACTCTTTCATTCCATTTCCCTCTATTAAAAGAGTTTTCCTGTTGAAATTCTCCAAGTATTACGATCTCCATTTTCCCGAAAGAACACCAGTACATTCCTTCTTCCTAATCCCTTCCTTCCCATGAGTATGTTATAGGGTTCTACGACTTCTCATTTGTGTGTTGTGTGCGGGACTTGCATGAAGAAACTTTTCACAAGCTCGAACTAGAGCCGAATTCCTAGTTTCAGAAAGAGAAAGTTTGAAAAAAATATAAAAAAGCCTATCTTCGATCCGATACTCGGTTCGAAAATAACTTGAGTTCTTTCACCGTATAAGAGGAAAAGAAAAAATTGTTAACACAGAAGCTCTTCATAAAAACTGAAAGACGAAATTCTAGAAAGCTGGACAAATTATAAAGATAAAAATAAGGAATTTACTGCTACGAAAGTAGTGGAGCATGAGTTCCTATGCAGATGGAAAGGGCTGGTAACAGTAAATAAATTACCATTAATTAATCAACAAAATAAATAAATTGATGAGCCTTTTAAAAGAAAACCATCTTTGCGTAAAGATCACAGGAGCATACGTAGAAATAATAGATAACCTCAAAACTGCCCCTGTCCGATTGCTAACCCACTGTATGGGCCACTCTTTGCTCACTACGAGCTAGTTACTCATGTAGAGATGAAGTGGAAAGAAACCTGTGAGAAAAATAACAGTAGCGCAGATCATTCTAATCAGGAATTTTCATATATATATATATATTACTGAAATTACAGCTTGCCAGATCTTTTTAGTTCCAAACGATGAGATGTCATTGTTTGTGCAAAAATGTACAGTACTTCGTATGTGTCCATTTAAAGAAGAGATTTGAAAATGGTTCTTAAATCAGCATTTTATATTGTAAAAAGTCAGATAAATAACTAATCGGATTAAAGCTATCCTTCTTTCCTTTACTAACTGATGGATGTTTCCCTAGTTGTTTTGTTCTGCTTTCTAGATGATCGTTGTTTGGTGCTGCACCCAAATCATGTTTCTAATCTAAAGTGTTTCGAAATATAAAGGAAAAGATCCATAAATTCACTGATTACGAAACTGTTATTAGCGCAGACGACCAGTAGGACAATCTTTTCCAGAACATCCAAGATTCAGTTATCCCTCTCTGTTCAAATAGTCATAAATTCGCAAGTAACGGATGGTAAATGAGTATCGGCTATAATGTTTATTGCAAAGCAATACGTTTATTATGATTGTGACACGTAGTGGAATTCTAAAGGATACATTTTGCATCTTCTAACTGGATACTGCCAAGTGTATCAAGAAATAAGAAGAAAAAAAACTTACTTCATTTTCTCTCACCAAAGAATCTCTTACGAAAAGATTAACATTGTTAATCTTTTCGCACTCAGATAAGGAGATGAGTAAGTGAAGTTTTCCTCTTAAAGTTAAAAACTGTTCGTAACATCTGCCTCACTGTGTAGCGGAGATAACCTTGACATACCAAATAGCAACTTCGGCCCTCTAGTGGGGTGTGGAGGGACGTGACTTGAAAGTTTTGTCACCAGCGGAAACGGGTCTTTGTGTGACGACCCCTTGTAAAGTCTCGGTGCAATGATTCCCTGTCTTTTTCCACCAGCTGCAGAAAAAAGTTGAAAAAAATAATAAAGTAAAACAACACTGCATCGGTTCTGTCCTGGGGGGAGGACATTGAGTGATAGTCTCAACCCTTGATACTGGACGGAACATCGGCAGAAAACTTCCCACCTCAATTTCCGTAAATGGCTCTAATCGTTTTGCACTCATTAACACGATTCCAATTAGAGTAATTTACGACAGAGGAATGCTTCGAGAAGGTCATGAGGAATGTATTCATCCGTTGAGGTGGGACAGAAATGAGACGTGCTAATTGGTAGATGGTGGTCGTCAATCATCACCTTCGCTGCACAGAAATCATAGATACCATCGACTGTGGCACAACTAACACACCTGGACTACGTGACCTGCTAGCTGATGATCATTCTTCATAACCATCTCCGTTCCCTCCCCCCCACCTTCCCTTTTCTTCCTCTGGTGACCAACGAAACGCAAAAACAAATATTCCGGACAAAGGATACTGTTTATTTTCTGAAGAACAATGAACGGATGTGTGAGTAGACAGACCTGACATCCACTAAACATTCTGTCCGCAAAGACTACTTAAGGTCATTGGTGGCTGAGACAGTGTGCACGTGTGACAAAATAAACAGGATCTTGCAATATCCCGGACAATGACGATGAGTTTATCACCTTTCTTAATGACTCGTGCAAGAATTCTTTGAGTTAGGTGCAAAGAAACATTCGTCAAGTTCATTACAATACATCGGTAATTTTCATTATCGCATTTTCTTTAAAGAAAAATTCTGTTTTGGTCAATACGATACTTTTCGTTCTCTGACCGCTAGTTTCAATCCAACGTTGTCTTTATAACGTCTATTATTTTCGCTATGACGCCTTGGATAAAAAGGCCTTGGCCTTTTTTTTTAGATGTCGACAACGTTTCAATTTTCTGGTGTTTTTGCTTCGTTCCGCTGATAACATTGCAGACAAGATATTATCAACTATCTTTAAACGTTGTAGCTCAAAGAAAGGTGTCTGTGTGTGTGTGTGTGGTGTGTGCGATATTCGTTTGTTTGATTTTGTTCCTAATGTACTGTGTTGCACTTTAATACTGATCTGTAATATTCCACAATTCTATTCTCAGCGACGAGTAAGAGGAAATCTGACCTTTGACAAATAGTTAGGAATGTGTATCTCCAGAAACCACGTGAAGTGGTCAGTGTTCCTCTGCCGACGACACACAACGGTAATCGCACTGAAAGAGCGACAGTCACAATGTCGCCATGCTTGTCTCTGCCTGGTGGGGTTGTTAATAGTGCAATGCCAGCGTACTGTTCGCACGCTACCTCAACCATCAAAAAAGCTATTGGGACTTTAATAACGCTGCGAAATAAACTTTGCTGCGTGTCCGACCTCCCATACATTACACGCCATTTTCGTCCTTTGAAAGAGTGTCTGTATGTGTAAGAGAGAGAGAGAGTGGGACTGTCTGCTTTATTTTATTTTTCCTAACATTCTTTAGATTTTGGAGAAGTCGCCCATTTCACCATGTTCGTATTAAGCCCATCGTTTGTGGGAAAAGAAAAGTTTGTTTCGGTGATATGCAAATGAGTCAATGCCACCAAACAAATACACGCACAAACTGTTTTAAGTTAACGTGTTGAAGACATTTTGAGTTAAGTAATGAACAGTGAAATATACATGCACGTAAATGTGGCGTGTACTGTTGATCTGGTAGAAGTATTTAATTAGATCGATTAAAAGTAATTATTACCTGGGTATTAAATATCTGAACAGGTACTGCCATCTGGTGATGGTGATGGCGTCTAAGTAAATATGCTTCATTGATCTGTCTGGCTTCTGAAACAGTTTTTTCCTTCTCATCTCGATGACAGATCATCGACAGCAATGTTAAAAATAAATAACTAATTGTAATGGGAACTTTTTAGCCACAATCTACTTTCTGCACAGTATTCTCTAATGGTAAAATAAATTTAGTTTTAATGAGAAAACTGATGGTAAAATACTCAGATTAACGAATATCGGAACATGAGTCCGATGTTAAGATACCAAAAAATAGAGAAAAATTGCAGGAGGAACAAGGTAACGCCCCCCCCCCCCTTCTAAGGTTGCATGCAAAGCAGACGAGAACGAAAATAAAAAAAAAAAGAATCAGGAGGAAACGCTGTCGGCAGGACGGAGCCTATTATTTAGAGACATTACTCTAACACTCCCTTGCACTGCAGTGTTGCACTGCTGTTTTTAGGGCCCATTACTCACCACTGTGTCCGGGGGTGCACGTCAAGGGTGTGGCAGGACAGGCTACCAGCGATTCTAATTCACATACTGCTTGTTTTAGAATGGCGAACGGCTAAGGCATGAACGCCACACTGTATGCGTCGTACGGTCGTTAATTGACCTTATCTCACCGGTTATGACAGTAGAGTCTTTTCAGAACGTCAGAGGTTGAGGATTAATGATTACCAGGTACTTGGCCAACACTCATCCCCCCCCCCCTTATCTGGACTGCCATTATCCCTTTCTTCGAACTATATTTATATAGACACGATTGAATTTTATGGTATCGACCGAATGAGCATCTTTAGATGATGAGCGAAGGTAACTACAATATCATTTGCCTCTTTCGAAAATTATGCGTTGCCAGAGATCTAAAATGCCCAGTTCTCTTTTCCCAAAAGAATTACAGCGTAAACAGAATAGATGACAAAAATTTATAAAGCATTTCCTATGCATTCACATTCGACTTTTTGTTCAATAAAAACAAAAGACAAAACAAATTGAAGAGTGTGTTCTCGTTTTATCTCAAGCGAATCCGATTTCTTTCCGACACGAAGAATGATTTCAGATGGAGTTTACAAGAATACGTGAAAAGAGGGGTAGCAGCTATGTATCTCTAATAGATGTCGAATATTTACGAATATTTGCAATATCGAAGTTCTAACTCAAATCTTTCTTGCCACTTTTTTTTCTTAGAATATTTAGTCAGAATTAACTTGCTTCCAGTGGTAATTTCCACCATTTTGTAGATTTCAACAGCCGTTGAAACGGCAAAACTTTCACTTTGCTAAGGTTGGAAAAGATAAAAAGTTATGTTGTCGATTCTTTTTATTTGGTGTAATTGCTTTGCATGAAGTGGCTTAATGCCGTGTTGGACCCTCAGAACAAGATGCCCTGTTTGTCTAGCTTTTCGCCCACCCACAATATTAATGAACAGTATATTTTCAAGTTTTCGTTGACTAGATTGATACAAAAAAAAAGTTGTCCAGCAACATTTATTTAGAAGAAATATCAACGAAAATCAAATATATTATAATCATACCATATATTAAACTAATAAAGAGAGCATTAAGCATTACTAACCATTGCAATCGGTTTGGTCGGTGTTTGCAGCATGATGAGCGAATAAATAGCAGTTTTACTGGCATCATGCGCTTAAAGGATTAAGATGTTTGTCTGTGAATTCAGAGTTTGCAATCTAACGATGAAATCATGCAAATCGCGTATTATAATCGTGTAGTTGTATAATTCATTAATTTTAGTTATTAAAATGAAAATAAAAAGTTTTGAACGATTTAATCGGAAACAGGTGAAAGACTTAAATTCCCCATTTGAGGCCAGAATATTTGCTGGAACTGTATTGGAGATTTATTCTGTGACATATCCCCTCCCCTCCCGGAATATGTCACAGAAAACGACACCTGTGATTTTTTTTTTAATTTTTATGATAATATTATCCACGAAAGGTACCATTATAGAGGCTTTTCAGTCATTGAAGCTAAGTTAGTCAGTCTCATAGCGCGGTGGAGAGTTTTATAACCCGTAAAACAGGCCAAAGGCACCTGCAGGAAACCGATATAATGCATTAGCCACAGCCTTAGTTGCTTCGGCCGTAATTTCAATGCACTCGCTCATGAACGTGACTACCGTAGGTAGATATCAAGGCTAGATAACCATTAGATCATTCAGTTCTCCTTCAGTGACCAAACATGGTACTTTTTAACGTAACTTCAAGAAGGCTTGCACTAAACAGGATTTCGACTTCACACTAAGCGATGAAAATCATCGACTACCTTGAGTTAATATTTGAAACGTATCCTTTTCAAAGTAACATAACTTTGTATTTTTTTTTTTTTTTAAAAAATTTTGAGTGGTTTTCTTATACGTTTTAAATTTGGTTATCAGTTTATTGTTTCATATTTCTCTTCCTTTCTTTGCTGCCAACAATCTTTTAGGGAAAAAAATCAGTGTGTTGAAGAAGAGGAATGATTCCAGTAGCTAAAAGCAGTAGCAAACGTGTTAATTAATAATGTAGACAGTGTGGGAGGATAATGCAGTGGGCGAAGCAGGAAAAGCTGACAGTCACTTTAACAATGGACCTTTTCTTTCTAGATCACGTGATCTCGCCGTTCCTGTTAGAGCTATTCTGCATTGGTCTACATGTGTTCTAACTGAAGTCACTCATCGTTTGCGTGTGCGTGCGCAGTTTCTCTTATCAGTCCGCACCTCCCAGCCACGGGCCATAATGTCTGTAACATTACCTGCCCATCGCTTTAAGGCGGGGGATGGTGCATACCGCGAGCTGATTATGAAAGCTAATAATTCTTTCTTTCTTTTTTTTTTTTTTTTTTGTCCTCTCCACCGACGTTTCGTAATGTCACACAAAACGCCTCAGATAGACAAAGATGAAAAAAAAAAAACTATTAAATAAACCGTTAGAATGCAGATAAGGAAAGACTCAGACACGATATTATTATGCCATGACGAATGGCGACTAATGTCCGACTCTAGATGGGACGATTGCTCATTCTGAAGGTGAAAAGGACCTTCAAGATTCATGGCAACACTGGGCGGTGGCGGTTGACCTGCCGCAGGGCACCTGGGGGATCGATTACGCTCAATGATTTGAAATTAAGCATCCTAGAGGTTTGTTTCTGCGACCTAAAGGTCGCACGATTTGGCGATTTTAGAAGGGGCGCTGAAAACTCAAAACTACTAGCATGTGCAGATATATCACGTGATCTTGAGTGTAAAACATTTCTATAAATAGGTACAATGTGACCTTCAGTACATCCAAGCAGTCCTCCATTTATTCCGATTTCGTTGAGAACTAGTCAAGAGTATAACATAATTATTCAAAACTTTTAAATATTTATAATATTTAATTCACTTTAATTGATCCATTTCCGCTAACAAGCAATCGCAGATTAATATTAAAAAATCCTCCTGGAAGAGTAATAAGCAAATTTAGAGAAATGATACAGATGAGCTCATCAGTATAGATCCTTCAGCTAATGAGGTAGTGTAAGCGTATGCTCTTAAGCAGGGTAGTGAAAACCTTTTTCCTTCTGTGCTATCGATACACACAACTCCAAGCGGGATTGTTTTTATTTTATTTATTATGTGTGTGTGTCTGATCAGATATATATTTCCCTTCAGAAGGCATGTTTGAATAATTAGTGATCAATTAAATTTCTAATAACTTTCATCTAGAACAACAATTTAAAACTGATTGATTTTAATTACATATAGGTTTCGAATACTAATATTCTTATGTTGTCAAGGTCTAATTTTTCGGAAGGTAAACAAGGCATACGTTTCCTTTCTGAGAGGAATCCCAAGGTAGATTATTTTGAACATTTCCGCATAAAATTCTGGTATAAAATGGAATCCTACTTAAGGGGGGGGGGGGGTACTAATCATGTCTGAGACATACAGACACGTGTGTGTGGTACAGATTTTCCGACACAGTGGCGGGCATGAATACCAACCCCGCCCTGCATAATCTGCACCTCTCCGGGCAGTAATGATTGACAATTATTAATGATAAGCAGTCACGTGACCCACTATCATTACCCATACACTGGACCTACCTACTGCATTCTCTTAGCGAACAGTCGAAGGCATCGCCCAACAGACACGGTAAGCGAGACATTTTATTGGCGTTCTGCGCCAGACAGGGACTGTGCCGGGCAATGGGTACATACCCGTATGTTGAACGGGTGGTGCAACTGTCTTTATTAATTGCCTTTAAGTTATCCCACGAGCATAAATATGCATTGCACAAACAAAGATGGCGTATCTGAAGTCAGATCTTTAATTATTTATAAAACGCCAACTTGCCCTTTCCCCTTTTTTTTTTTTCACTTGAGAATTGCCCCTCTGTCTCGAAGAGCATTGTACTAGCGAAAAATCTGCTGTTCACCTTAAAGTTAGTAAGCATAAATTAAACGAACTAAAGCAAAATTAAAATGCTTTTCTTCCTACACACCCAGTACTTACTTTTTCAGATAACACTAATATGAAGCTAATAAACAGTGCCTGCCATCCGTAAACTTGGGTTGACTACTTACCCTTTGAAAATGCAGCATGCAAGTAGGGCGCATATAATGGCACAAAAGTTCTTTATTCGCAGTGATACTTTCATTTATTCCTATGGTGATTTCTATTTCACCTGTTCAGTACATCATTCATTCTGCAGAGATTGAAATGTGATTGTTAGGGTCCGTTTCATCCTCATCTCTCTCCTCTCTTTCTCAAGTTCGTGTGTTTAGAGGCCCCGTTTGCGTCCCCCCGCCTTTTTTTTTTGAATGAAAAATATCAGTTACTGGGAGAAAAAAGATCTTCCGGATCGGTTTATAATGGGCTACTTTAGATTTCTTGCAAAACACTTACACTTATAAAATTACTCCCGACTGGAATAATTTTATAGGTGTTGAAAACATACGGGATCTGAACTGAGGGCAGTTGAATCAAGTTTCTAAAACATTGATTCGGTTTACAGAATCTCCTGTTTAATTCAGTACAACTGCCTCAGCTGACTATCATAGCTCCTCTTTCTTGTCTTTCATTGCTAAATGAAAAACAAGAAAGAGGAGGTCATCATAAAAGATGTACTCACATTTAATTCTATTACAGAATCAAGAAATAGGTGTTCGTAGCCCTCCCCCCGCCCTTACTCACTGGACTTTGTTTATCGGACTCTTCGAATGTTGGCATAAAAATATATTTGATTTCTGGAATAGTGGCATTCCTACTTTAGAATACAACTTACCTTACCAAGAGAGTAATAATGTACTTTCTTGTAACGTTTGAAATTTTTTTTAATTAAAAAATTATATCTTTTTATATTATATATATACTTTAAATAAAAGAAATATTGAAAAATACCTTCGTGAATTTACGGAAGTTATTTTTTTAAATACAAGTTAGTTAAAGAATAAGCAGGCTTCGTATCATTTGGATTGAGGTCAATGAGCTGAATTAAGAAAACGTCCCATGAGGCGAAATAAAGCCTATTATAGATATCATTTCTTGAATCGCAAACTTTTTTGGCTACTACATAAACAAATACGTTCGTAATGTATTCGTTCTCGTAAGAAATTTTTCTCATCTTTTTATTTTCCAAGTTTTTTTTCGCGTTGTTAGCCTTCTCTACTCATCAGTACAGAGAAGGTAGGCGAAACAGGACTATATAGATCCTGAAAAGCTACAAATATCTTAAGAGGATCAGTCATCTAATCTGTACTGTGTATCGTCGTCATGAATACCACTGCCTACTAATAAACACAATTCGATCGAATGTGTTGCCAGTTTTGTTATTGGATGATTTTGTAGTATTATAAACTAAGAGTTCTACCCGCTCCCTTTTTAGATAATAAAAAGGCTATAGATGATTCATTTATTTATTCCTGTAATTTGTAGATTATATGTACTTAGTCGTTCATCCACACAGGAGTAAGAGTGCTAGGCAATTTCAGTCCAGTCTATTCAACTATTTGCTAACATCCGTTTCTCAAATGTGCATTACGCTATACTGCAAATATTATACAGGATCCAGTATTTTTCTCGAATATGCATAGCACCGAGCATCAGCGAAATGTGCTAAATAGTAATTCTAGACAGTGCTGGAAACGGTGCACGTTTAGAGTAATTACTCAATTTACAGGTCGGCCATCACAAACTGCTATATAAAAAATCAATCAGTTCGTGCTGCCTGCAACACAACTCAAGCATCCGATTCCTTATGCCCTGACTGCACCCTCTAGATACAATCAAGGGAGGCCAGTCCAATTTTCTTACTTTTGGAAGAAAATGGTCTCCCGGATTTTTGGCAGCTTCTTGCAAAACGCCTTCCATAGCTCACTTGGTATTTATGATGATCTTTGATTGGAAAGAACCTCTGAAAACAGGCAGACCATCCAAAAAGCACATATACACACTGGCCTCATAGCCTTAATTTCTTCAGCCACAGTTCAGTTTCTTAAAACCAAATTCATTTGAATTGGTGTATTCTGTAACATGCATACTGATTCTTAGAATAGTTTTTCCTCTTGTGAATAGACTTATTTGTTAGTGTTGTATTCTCCTCTACTTTTGCTTCTGATTTTCCTGACTGCCCATAGGGGCAATCGGGAAGGCAGCATTGACAATATATCTCATATACTTCTGGTAACCATAAAGACTCAATATGGGAAAATTGGATTAACAGGTAATGCTCTTGCTATTCTTATGAGATGAAGAAAAACTACAGCACTAAAAAAAGAAGACGATTCAGACATGAAAGACTGTTATGAGAATCAGCGTATACGTATTAAAGAATACTCCGGTTTGAATAAATTTGATTGTTAGACGACGTCACAGGTCTGGGAGACGGTTATTCTCCGCCAGAAGCAAAATTGGTCACCGTTGACTACACAAAAGGAGGGTGCCAGAACACTAGCCTAAGTATTTCACCTCCTTACTTCATTGTACGCCATTGTGATCACAGTGTGATTTCTCTGCTTTGAGACGTAACTAAAAGTTAGTATTAAAATGCACATTGCACATTTCTGTAACTATTCTTTCTTAAATGTATACGTCACCACATTAATCTGTATGAGCAACACATAAATATAACATACAACTGTAAAAGTTTGTGCCAGAGTATTGTACTTATCACAACCTCGGTTTCCATGGAAGAATTACTGTGTATAAGTCCAACACCCAAATGATACTATCAATTAACTTGCATGGCGCAGTGCTCGCCGTGACTGAATAAGCAGCCCGCTGAAAAATTATGATTTGGAATGACGAATGCATCCTAATGCACACACATCGTCTTCATCAGATGGGCATGCTTGAGTACGGCGACTCAAAAGAACATTCTTTGCCAGGCTGCGTTTTCCCTTCCCCCCCACCTCTGTTAAGTATAATAATAATAATGGTGTCGTGGTATGAGAACATTTCTCCTGGTTTGAATTCGGACCTCTTACCGTATTCTTCGGAAAAGTGAACAACACATTTTTGTTGCGGTAGAACCGACACGGGTAAATTGCCATGATAATTCCGTACTGTAAGTTTGTGGCTATGTGCAGGTCTCTCAATATTTAGACATACTGATATCAGCATAAACTCAAATTCTAAACTTATTTGCTTAACGATAATCGGTCCAATGCATACTGCTCTTGCCTCGATATTGATCGTAAACCATAACACTCCAAATTCAAATGTATATACACATGCACACGCCCCCCCCCCGCACAAGCATACATTGAAAACGAAAAAAGAAAATAGACTGTACAAGTTCTGTTTACTAGTTGTTCAAAATGGATCAAGTTTGAGAGTGAAAATCTCTTAAGCACAAAATAAACGTAAGGATTCGAGAATAGAGCATCGCTTTAATGTCTTACACACAAACAAATGAACACTGAAAGAAGTATATAGAATAAAGTACAAAAAAAAAATCTAGACAAGAATCTAATTGATTTAATGCTTACACGAACATTTCGAGTATGTTTAGATTGCGAAACGGACCGTGTTTGATGTCCGAATAAGTACGAAATGATTTTCGTGAAAGCTCTACAGATTCCCCTATGTAGGACGATTTGCTTGCTCTTAGAGCAGTTATGTATTCATTTTAGATTTTTCACGAACTCCATGGTGGGTTTATTTATTTATATTTTATTTATTTATAAAATATAAATAAATAAACCCACCATGGAGTTCGTTAAGGATTCAATCTATATTGAATCTTCACGAAGTCTTCAACTGATACATAACTATTACAACTGAAAAAGAAAGTTTTCCCTTTATCAAGAAAACTAAACTCCAAACTTCCCCTACAGATGCAGTCTGAAATTATCATAAGCCGAGGTGTAAAACTGTCAGATTTTTAGTTTAAATTATGTTAAAGAGTGCTTTTAAGAATTGATCTCTTTCGTTTTGTTGAATATTGAGATTTACGCATTTTGTTAATGATGTTTATATTGTGAAAATAACTGCACTGTGCGTGTTCTTTAAAGATCATCATAAACAATATATGCTACTTCAATAAGAAAGCTGTATCTGCAATCACCTTGATAATTCATGATGCTGAATATATAAAGACTCTTAACCGTGAATTCTATGAACGGAATTCCTTCCCTCGCTCCGGTCACATGATATTAAGTTTCCAAGACAAACGGACTAAGAAACTCAATACAATACAACACAACGCTGAAGGATTATGGGAAAGATCCCACCAGTACTGATCTTCACGATTACCTGCAAGAACAAGTCCCTTTATCTTTTCCTAGTGGGTATATATCCTCTCTGTACAGAGAAAGACAGCGTCAGAGCCAACAGGCTTTGGGCTCGTAACCTAAGACCTCACGGAAGTCAATCATATTTTGGTAGAACAGTAGACAAAGGCTGTATCGGATATCGGGGTCAACAAAGAGAAGCATAAGTAATTCAGGTCAAACTGCAGGTAGGCAGGAAAAAAATCTCAGGTGTACAAAAATAAAAAGCTACTAGGTTCTAAGAAATGCATAGTCCAGAATAACGCTCTCTGCTAGGAATTATTTTCTGATGAATATTTCTTGACAAAGCAAATTGAAACTGTGTTTAGAAAGAAAAAAAAAATAGAAAACGAAGAAGAGTTCGGAGACGCACTTATTTCTTCCTAGTGCCTTCACGCCTCCCTGGCAATAAGCAATTATTGCACTACAGGTTAACTCCTAGCAAACAAAGTTTGAAAAATATCACTTTTCAATTCAAACTCTCATGAATGAAATACTGTGGCAGTTGGCAAATTGGAAATGCAACTATAGAACATAGGGATACAGCATATTATCCGTAACCCAGACTTTTTGCAACATATCGCTGGATGATAGCTGATTTAAAAGAATTCCTGAACTACAAACAAGCAGGCAGTCGAAGTGAATGAACGATCATATTTGTCTCATTCGAGGTCCCATATATATATATATATGGGACCACAGCGCAGCAATTCGCACATCATAAAACTGAATACAATAACTATATTTTAGTAAACACTACGCTATCTTTCCTGTCGATTTAGGACTGGCTAACACTGATAGCTGTTTTAGAGGCATCTGTAACACAAGCTTGGATATATCGTGTTTAGGCCACGAAACTACTTCGTGATCGTTGACAAAAAAATAAGCTGAAGCTCTCGGGAGCTGAAAGTAGGATGAGAGAGAGAGAGAGAGAGAGAGAGAGAGAGAGAGTTGTAAGCCAAATGAATTTAATAATAAAGGAAAGAATACGTAAGAAGGAACATAAGAAAAAATGTTAAAAAATAATAATAATAATAAAATACAGGCATGATATATCTAAAAATTTGGAATAACGGACGTAATTTTTGATATTATTATTAATAGACACCTCCAGGGAGTCTAAAGACTCATCGAGGGAGGACACCTGCTCTACAACTCTGTCTCCGCCACTCAATCCACCAACTGACCGCAACTACACCAACGCCATCTACCGCCGCCCACCACCACCACTAGTATTGGATTACTACTATTAGGTTGTCATTATTAGTCAGATAGTTACCGTGTTTTCACTAGCATCCAACGTTACACAGCTTTAAATGTTTAGGAACATAAAAACTGACTATATAATTGACATATAACTTATTAGATTCCCGCATCGATACATCACTCTCCACTGTTGTATTGAGGCCTTCTCAAGTTTTAGACATTTACGAAGTATCGATATTATGGAATTATCAAATATTAGGCGTACATGCGATACTCCACAGTACCCAAAAGGTACCCAAATCTTTCCCTATATTCCATGGAATAAATAATGAGTGCGAACACCGACTGACTATGAAAAGATTATATTGTGGTCTGGTTAGCAAAGCTATTATTGATAAAAATTTTCCCAAATTAATCAACGCTGTTCAGCTGTCTTCAGCATAATATTAGATATTCATTATTCGCTTCTAAATAATGAATAAATAATGAACTGCAACTTAATAATGAATAGCAAGTAACATCTTAATGACAGCGGAATAGCGTTGATTAATTTGGGGGAGAACATAGCAATAACGGATTTGCTAACTTTATCATGTTTATTAAACTGAGCAACATTTTTTTTTTCAAAATATCTGGCACAGAAACAGTAACTTATAGGTTATTTTATATTATTTTATTAGCCCCATATTTTCCCTATGAAAGCACTTAAGGTTTTATCTAAACTACAAAAGGAATTCTCATTGGAGGAAAGCCAAACATCATTAAGTGCCAGGGTGAATATGAAATTACTTCGCTACTATTTTACAACTAATATTCTTACAACCTTCTTCCGTATAATAGCTCTTTATTGCAAAGTATAACGGAATCAATTTTTTTCTACGTTTGTTTAAAATAATAAGTCCCAATTAATAGATTTGCCTCTTCAAGAATTACAATGGGCTAAAACTAAGTCGTGCTTTTCTTTAAAATGGTGCAAAGAATTTTAACATTGGAAGAAATATATTCCTATGAGCAGTATAACAAATTTCCGTTTCGTGGATGGACAATGAAATGTCTGTCATTGTCAAGTAAAGAGGAATTCATATAATTTCCCTTAATAAATAAATTTATTAAGGAGAGCCTCCGTAGCTCAGTCGGTATAAACGAAGTCCTTTGGTCGGAAAGACCTAGGTTTGATTTCTGTCCGTGACGTGAGGAACTTTTATCTGGTCTCGTTCGACTAAAGGTGAGTTAGCCGGTCTCATTCGGAGGTGGAGGATTTTTTGTCCCGGAAACTTGGGTTTTTCGTTCCTCAGAACAGGCAAATCGGCCCAGTGAACACACACATCTACAGACATAAATACCCCCCCCCCAACGTCAGGCTCTGCGACAAGTTGGTTAGGATCATGCGTGTAAAGTGGCATCATGTAAAAGGCCGATCCCAAATAGGTGGGATAAGGCACAAGAGGAAGACATTTATTTATTAAGGCCAGTGTAAATGAAATTGGCCGGACAACTTCGCAACTCATGCGACCATTTCGGTGCGTCAGAAAACTTTCTGGTTATCCATTAGAAAGTGGGTCCATCATCCTGAGATCATGATGAGCTCTCTAAAACGATTTCATGCGCCTATCCTTCCTTTCTAACATGTCAGTTATTACTCACCAGTTCGACATCGCCAGGTTTCCTGAAACCTCTTACCGCTTCATTACAAATAGAGGGTTATATCAGCACAATGAACTTCACATATTATTCCTTGAAATTTTATGCACATGATCATTATACTCTGTGATGATATTTATAAATGTCTTATGATAAGAAAAGCAAAGCAAAGTCTATAACTGTCACGAACAGGTAAAAAAAGAAGAAAGAAAAAAAGATTTCACATGTTTTTAAAAAGCACTGAAAACTGATATCTCAGAATCCTCTTTATAATATTCATTCTTTGAAGTATCTTTGGGAAAGAAAAAAGAAACAATGTCAATGTCAAAGTAAAGAAAATGTCGGTGAGAGAAATTCTATTCTATTCTTTATGGGAGAAATCGCCGGTGGTCAATTATTCTTACCAAGAAGAACAGTGTTGAAAAAATGAAATTATGTAAGCAGTTTCAGTATTGAAGACAGCACCATGCAACCTTAAAAATTGCTCTCGAGAAGAACGTAAAATTGTTGGCTCTTTAAAAACCATTTTCAAGATGCAAGCGTCACAGCGTCCAGTTAGATGAGTTCAAGATGATATGGGAAATACCATGAAGTGATCGATCCATTAGCATGGCTGATTATACACTCATTCAGGATATTTCAACATATCTTCAATGACTGATGATGCTGAAGTATCTCTCTCCACATAAAGAAGAAAACTATTATTCAAGACAAAGGGCGTTTCTCTCCTTTACATCATTTGTATTGTTCGAAAATAATTCAACGCACATAAAGAGACAATCTTCTGCTTGATTTGAATCCACGAAAAATTCACAATTGGTTTTATAGATCATTATACACAATCACGTCTGTAACTGTTTCTGGATAGATAACGTAGAATTTCCAATTTGTCTAGATATGCGTCCCCCCCCCCCCCGCAGCCAGAATTTTCATTTCATCGTGGAGGTAATGTTAATAATGACAATATCAGACACCGAAATCAATACTGCATTACTGATATTGCGTTAACTGGAACATGCCTGTGATCTCGAAAGGACTGCTGTGATGCAACCTGTCATAATCTTTTATAGCTGACAAGCCTGCAGTACATTGGACAATTAATATGATTTTTCTCTTCGTAAGCTACTATTTGGAGAAAGTCGTGATCATGACGAGTATTATGCTTCACAGGTAATACCTTGCCAACCCTCTATCTGCAATGTGAGTATATAAAATCCTTCAGTACACCATTCATTTTTAAGATGCGAAGAGGCCGGTATGAGGACTTTTGAACCGAAAATGGGTTAACTGGTTTCATATAATGGTACCAGGGTTTTTGCTACTGCAAACTAGAGTTTTTCATCCAATAAGCAGGCAACTGGTTCGAGAGCACCCGCAGTCAAGTGGCATAATATCTTAGCGCCGTAGTGTTGTATGATTTCAACCAAAAAAGCGCAAAATTACTTGAGAACTTGGATACATTCGTACCGTGGATGGTCTAAAGGTTTAGATAATCCAGGAAACTGGTTCCAGAGACCAAACATGGAATTTTTAAGCCACTTCAAGTCTCTTCTTCAGCACAGACCCTATCCACTCAGCCAACCAGGTAGCCATTTTACTTTGGTAAAAAGCACGTGCAATGGCATGCAGTGTCAGCAACACTGTTTGTGTGTGTGTGGGGGGGGGGGATATTTATTCCCAAACAGAGATGGCCTGCATCGTTCGTATTATTCTTTTTTATTTATATTTTATAAGATCACCTGAAGGAAATAACGTGAGTTGGGTGCAAACATAATGGCTCTTCAGATTTGTTTATTACATAAAACAGTTGTAAAAGGATGTGATTATCGCAAAAAAAAGATATCTTTACACGGAAGACAGATGCTAGCCCACACAGAGAGCGCACAGTTATGTGAAATAAATATTCCACATTTCACTTAACCATTCAAAATTGAGATTGTAAATTGGACTCTGAATCGATAATGGTCACAGAAATTCCCTCCAACTTTCTTCACCTTTAACATGGTTATCTACATCGTGAAACCTTTAAGATGCTGAAATCAGGGATTTAAGAACGTGTTTACGATAAATTCAGAAGGGTTAACTTGAAAAGAGCGCCATATGGACACCCCACACTGCCTGTGAACTACTTGATCATCAATTACGTGATGAGGTCACAGAGCGAAGTGCAGCAAACGCACCTGCTGTATTAGATCGCGACAGGTTTCTTTCAATTTGCAACACTCCTCGCGTCTCTTATCTCGTAGTGCGTGACTCACCTGCACATGTCGGAGTAGTGAGATTATAGGACGGTCGATAATACCATAAAAGCGGTATTCCGAGATGTTGGCAAGTGATCCACCTGGTGGAATAAAAAAAAGATTGAAAGGAAAGTAAAAGTGGGCAAATGGAACCTTGACCTTTGGTCGACGGAATTACGGGGTTCGGGTAAACTGGCTATAAATCATTACTTGAGAGTTGATTTCAGCAACAAGACCATAATGCATGAGTTTTAAAACTCATATATACGAAATAAACATCTTAAGGTCCGGGAATTTCAACAATAAGTTCGTTGCTAGCAAAGCAAGTATATGACTATAAATTACTGCAGAAAAAGAAAATTTTAAAAATCCCACAAACCAACACACATACGAATAACCGTGTGTCACAGACCTAAATATGTGGGAATTCTTTCAATCCCTTAGCTTATCCGAAACCGAATTTACAACAAATCCAACTGTGTCTGAAGTCCTCAAATCTAAATACTACTTATCTTCAACAGTGATCTCATACCAGGCGATGAAGTTCAATCTCCACTTAAAATCATTCACAAACAACCATAGGATTCGAAACCATGACCTATTAAACCGCTATCCACTCAGCGAAACAGGCTGGCAATTATACCACAGCTATATAGCGATACTAAGGGTTACCGAGTTTGTTTAACATCTATTCCAAAAAAAAGAAACATTGGAATGTTCGAGTGTATGTACTGTACACATAGAGAGATGAAACTCGGCTTTTTTTATGGTAATCCCACACATGAAAATCTGCAAACATATAGCAAACATTAATGCTATGGATGGAATAAAGATCAAATAATCCCTGAAAAAATATGGTCTTTTTCTATCGACTTCAGTTCTTCTGGTTGTGCACCGAATAATGAAAACCAGTGATTTTTATTTTATTTATTTATTTTTATGTAAACGCACTCAAGAGTGCATTATGTAATCATGATTAAATAATACACTGTTTTTTCGTCACTTCAGGGATCCAATAAGCAGGATGGTTAGGTATGGTTTCACACCAGGAGATGAAATGCATCAGACAAGAACATCCATGTCAGATTAGAAAAGTTCCTGTTGGTTGAAAAGCGAAGGCGCCATTCTCTTGGCAACTTATACGGACATTAAGACAGAAATAATTCGAAATTCGATAGCATTATAATGACTTTCAAAACTTAAATAGCAAAAAAAAAAAAAAAAATGCAAATAGCAATCTATTCTAACATATCTTGGATACAGATATCATACATTGAACTACTTCCAGACGATATTTTGATTTGCGAGTGATTAGCCGAGCTTTACTTTAAAATTCGGCTAATTGCAAATTTTAAATAAAATTGTAGATTTAAATGTCAGTTTTAAAACTTTACTCATTTGACAATCATCAAGATTTTCTAGAAAAGGCATTAAAAAAGATTCGGTGAAAAATAGGAGAAGCAGCGAGGAACAGGGATTTCCGGTGATTGAGATAATTTGGTGAACAACGAAAATGACGTTATGGGCTTTGCACAAAGATTCTGATATTTTGAACTTTGAGCTCAGGAAAAAATCCTGCTTTAAACTGGTTTTGAGAGTTTGTAAAATAAAAATTAAAGAAAATCTAAACCTAAACAAATATGACAGCTCTTTGATGCAAAGTATATAGAAGCCTACACGCCTCGTATTCTTTTAATTGTAAACTATATTGTATTATTTCGTTGATCATGAAGATGTGAAGCAGGAAAATTTAATAATGGAAACAAATTTATTACAAAACATTTGTACAATGCATTTTTCCATATTAGCTCAATTGGGCCCCCACATTGCGAACTCCTCTACTATACCACAGCATCAAAGAGAAATCGCAGTTTCCCTGATATGAAAGTTATGTCTAAACCGTTCTTTGAAATGGTTTCTTCAAAGAAATATAAATCAAGAACAAAAACTTAAGTTTACTTCGATCTGATTAGAATTACGATGAGTTAACTAAGGCCTTCAGGCCAATACAAACCATAAAAAATTAAATTGAATAACATTTATTCGCAGAATATCCCAAGTGAGTCTAACACATTCTGTAACTGGTTAATTAAATAGATCTTTTTTCTAAAAATATATTTTTCTGATTTTTCAGAAATTCGACTTCGGAAATTTCCAGTTTACTGCTTCTTGAAAATGTTTTCCGCATATAAAAATACTGTACGTGCAACGTAATACAATACAATGTGTATCTATGTTCCGATGCTATTACATCAGTGTATTTTATTAAACAAGGTTTTGTTATAACATGTCCTTCCTGATGTTGTAAAGAAGCTGCATGTAGCCTACATTTAAATGCCTTTTCTTGAATCAAGAGCATATACATAAGTAAAAATATTTTTAAACGTTTTATTTTTACTAGGTGATGTCACAAAAACAGAAAGACTTAACTTTCAAAAAAGAAGTCGCTGTCATCTAGCCATGTGGCAGATGATACGATCTCACCAAGGGTGTGTCGAAAAATGAAATAGTATAGAAGTATGGAATGTCAAAATCGCAAGTTCCACGAATGGTTTCTAGTTGTATTATAGTTTTTGTTTGTTTCTCGTGAAATGAAAACATATGAACAATGCCTGTATGTATGCTATAAATTTATTATTATATCATTACATACACAAATCCCTATGTACATGTTTATGGAAGATGTTTATACTGAATCTTTGGTGCCATGAAACTCTCCATGAGCCCATGAGGTCTCTCCCGATAATCTCATATTTTAATTTGAAAATTTTACTATTCCATTAAGCGTTACAGTCTTACGATTATTATTTATTTTTGTTAATTACGTGTATTCGCCAATGAGTCTCTTTCGTGGTATATGAAAAATCCCAGCACTTTCGTAATAACACCGGCTAACTCACTTTCAGTTAAAACGCTCTTATAAAGACTCTTCGCATCCTAAACGTTTTCTCTCTCCATCAAAATGGAGAGAGAAAAAGGGGAATTGTTCTTCATGTGGAAAGATATATCAGCAAAAAGGACTATATTTCTAAATAAATAGAAGCTGATTGACAATCATAATCAATATTGGCAAGAAATAGGTCTCCTACTTAAATTATGAAAGCAATAAATCCAGTGATTCTTCTGGTAATTTCTTCTTGCATCGTGCTTTTCGAAAAAAAAAAAAAAAAAAAAATTTAAGAATACTAGTAAGAATTTCACTTAAGAATACTAGTGTGTCACTCTGATCCAATCATATCTTTAATAAAATCAGTGAAAATTTCGAGTAGTATACGAAATTAACTTCATTAATATGTAAAATTTCTTTTCTAATCGTTTATTTTCATGAGGTCTGCGGTTCCTTTCTAAATTCTTATTTCTCTGCTCTGTTTTCCTCTTAACTTCCATCCCCTGAATATTTTACGTCTCTGCTTATAAATGAGAACACCAATATATGCATACATATACACATACATACATACACGCGAAACATAATTATGCATCTAATGTAAATATTTAAATAATTTGTTGTTAATTATCCGAGAATTCTTGTTTATTTCCCATCAAGCTATTAATTTTATTTTGTTTCCTTTCATGTGTTTCTTCCGTTATCGGACTGATTTTGATCTTATTTCATCATTGTTAGGCGATTTTGCAAATTACTACACATTATTATTTGTTGCAGTCCGTAATTACAGTTGAGAGATGAAAGCGAAGAGAGACGGAAAGACAATTCTGCCGATATCAAGACGATTACAATGTGTCACTAAATGGATGGCAAAATTAGCCAGACGGTCAAATAGTGAATGTCATTGAAAACGATTACAAATAAATGTCGAGAGCGAGAGAATTTGAAATTTGATGCTCCTAAATTAAAATGGAATTAAACGACTCTAATGTTTTTTTCATAAAGGTTAAGTAATCCGTATTTGCATCAATATTAATTATTTAAATATTAACAAAAGAGTGTTAATATGTATTTAACACAAACTTGATTACTGATTTCTATATAATTACGGATTACTGTGCTCTATACAGAAGATTATCAAAATCTCTATCAATAAAGTGGGCCATCTAGGCTGGCTTGGTTGGCCGCACGATGTAGAAGTAAGCTGTCGAGCCAACAGGCTGTAGGCTCGAATTTGCAGGCAGTGGCATGAATTTTGTGAATGTGTTTAAGAAAAAAATGATTTTCGTCGTCTTATGAGACCACCGCCTTACTTACTGAGGACCTAACATGCCTTTAAAAAATACCATGTTTTCTTTGTACTAAATGTACTCACAGTACTAAATCTTGGTTTTTGCAACTTACATGGGCGGTATTCACATAAAAATGTAAAATAAAGAAAAAATCTAACATATTCAACTTCTTTAATTTTCACCCAAATACAGAGTTGTTTACCTCTTAATTCTTAGCCAAATGTGGATTTATTATAATACAGTGTAAAAATATTCATAATGCCATCAAATTATCAAAACGAATAAATAAATAAAAGCAAATGTTTGATCCAAACAGCGGCACACACGCTATAAATATGCGCTGTCTGTTTTTGATCTGGATACACAGATCGAAAACACACAGATACTGTATTATGGAAAAGCAGAGACATTAAAAGGCAGGTGAGAGATTAAAGCCATTAACAACTAGTAAAATGTTTCGTATTCGGAAATCGTTGATCACTGGAACGGAAAGTTGATTAGATAAACCACTCAGTGTTTAATGACGCTGGCTGCATCATTAAAAACTGAAGGGTCAGCAGTTTTGCGAATAGCGAAAGAAAAATGATGTTCCTAGAAAGGAAATTAGCTGTTTGGATTGTCTAACATGTGAAGAGAATGTGTCGCCGTGAGTGGGCATTTTGGAATGAATAAATAAAACATCAGACCTATTCAAAAAATGAGACTGTCCTTGAGACTAGTTTTGCACGAGCACCCTAAAAAAATGGAAAACAGCGCTCTGCTAAAGACCAGAAGAGAAAGTGACTCGACGAACTGATAACACTGTCACAGACAGGGATGGTTATTTGAGGACTGAAGACGACACAGAGTGGTTCAAATTTTCAAAAGTGGCATGCGCTGAAAATTGTAAAAAACATGCAGCTGATTTCAGCAGAACACACAGGCGCTACATGTTGAAGTATCAGCCTGAGCTGAAGAAATTCTGGAAGAGGCTTTTCCCTGACCTTCCGTCTTGAAATCCTGAGCTTCAAGGAAGTAAACGGTCTTAGATATTGTGTTAAAATGCTTCTATACCAGTCTGACCTAGTTCGCTGGGTGAATTGTGGCTCCTCTTTTCAAATCGATTCGAATCCCACTTTGGCATGGATGTTCCAGAATATCTTAAGTGGTGGATAATTTTTATTGACCAGCAACACCCTACTTATTGGAAGTCTGAAGTCGCTTGTAAAAGTAGCATGTTTGGTGTCTAGAGCAGGGTTTACGATTATCTAAACCTTCACCCACCTGCAGTACTAATGTGCTATAGGTTTTACAACCTTTCGTGACAGAAATTGTCAAAAAAAAAATTACAAAATATTTATGTTCTCAAGAATATAAAGACTTGCATTATATGTGTGCCACTCTTACTGTTTTCACTGAATGAGTAAAATCTGCTTCGTATTTAAGTGGAGCGATACATTTCACTCAAATACTTGACCCTTCAAAATCTTGCTGATAATGGACAATTCTCCAGGCAAAAGAGAGGAAGTCCAATTTGCTGAACTCAGTGCCTTTTGTGCTGCAACTAATCCATCAATCCTAAGATCTATTGCAGTATATGTACTTTCCGGCTCATCCTAGAGGCAAAGAAACTACCCAACGTAAAGAGTGTTGGAAAGGCTATAATATCAATGACTTGTTAATAATATCCTGGGAAAATTTTCGAAATAGTCCTTTTACTGGTACTCCACACACAATAGTCTTAGATCCTTCTCGTTGTGGAGATGGCAAGATCGGTGAAGTGAGAGGATGTGATGACCCATATGCTGGTGCGGTATTCCAGTTAACCGAACAGCAGTAGCCATTCGAATTCCATGCAGAGGAGTTTCCTGGGGTAATCAACCTGTGAAATCTAACAAGGGGGACAACTAGAAAACACAGCCAAAGCTAAAGCTTCACAACCATAACTATGTCTTGCAGTTTTATCCAACCTGGCGAATTAGTGAATTTCGCCACCGAAAGGAGTCTAAAATTCAAGAAAGAGAAGGAAAACTTGGCGAGCTTGGAAAACCGTGCGCGCTCACGTGTGTGTGGAAAACGATATTTATTCAAAACGAACGCCATTTTTACACAAGATATACGAGGAAATCTGAAGCCTTAATTCCGACACTATAGGTGTAGAAGGTATGTGCCATAAATACGAGGTATAAACTTATTTCGAACACAGGCAACATTCTAAATATATTAATTTACAGATGCATTTTGGGTAAATAAATTACTTATTACAATAATCATTTGTAAAAACATTTTATAAAATGAACGGAGGACAAAAATATTACTAAAAATAACGCAGTAAAAATTCCGATATTACCACTGTAACCCAATTTTCCCAATACGCCTAATACCTCACTAACACAAGGAAGCCTTTGTGGTTGATGAGGAAAGCTAGTCTTCCCTCATCAACCATAAAGCAAGTCTAAAAATCATCCAAGTTAAAGCAGCAACTTAGCTGTTGCACATCTTCACCATTCATCGCATCAAGTTCGGCTCTCTTGCTTGATGCTTATACTAACTGAGAACACTAATAATGTGTTAACCTTGCAGCATTCACACACGAAACTACCGACATCACGTACACACAGTACGTGATGTCGGTAGTTTCGTATTCTTTCAGTTGATCCGGGTCATTTCGCACATAAAACGATTAAAGAGCGTTTATGACAAATCAGTTTTTGATAGCCATTCTAGTTAAGCCTATTTAAGCGAAAATTTTAGCTAATTGAGACTAGCACACCACGGTGCAATTTCCACATTGCACACCAAACCAATTAGCATTTGATGTCTCGAATACAGAAATGTTAATTGATAATTGCAATCAAATTAACATTTAATTTGCATCGATGCAAATCTTACCCATGCTCTTTTAATGAACTGAAAATCTGTTCATCATGAGAAGAAGGATGTTATCAACAGTAATGATGGAACTGGGCTCAGGAGCCAAGCAAATACCACAAACAGCAGAGTGTTATAATTAGTACTCCTACTAATCGTCAGTGTGTTTAAAGGAAACGTTATATTGAGTATTGAGGAAGTTGAAACCATGAAATGCGTAGACGTTGAACTTGTCTATCTGTTGCAGAATTACTTACAACCGAATAACTGTAGCACTTCGAAGAGAGAAAGTGTAATATTGGACTATGCTAGTGGAGTTTCTTAACAACAGATCCGTGCCAACAATGAAACAATCATCGCTAAGAAAGTTGGTTATTTTCTTTAAGACCCTATTTGTTTAATGACAAAAAAAAAACAAAAAACAGATGGCTGCTTTTGTTTTCAAATCCAAATATAAACAAACAAAAAGAAAAGAAAAGATATATCATCTCCAAAAAAAAAAAAAAAAAAAGAAAGAAAGAAAGAGAGAGAGAGAGAGAAAGAAGGTGTAGGGGTATTTTTTAACCCACAGAAACCTTTTTTCTGTAAACCGAAATTAATTTTTTGCTTGTTTGTTACTTTCTCGTGAAGCGATGTCAGAAATGCACGATTGGACTTCAAGTTCACAAGGAATGCGACTCAAAGGGCATTTTACCGTTCGTGAGGGGAATAAAGTTTGCTAAACAGGTCTGGTTGCGGCAGGCCGACAGGTTAAAGCTAATGAGGTACGGGGTTGCGAACAAGGATCTCTACAGGCGGTCATAACGGAGTGGAAGGTAACCGTAGCTGGCGCCGCGTGATCCGTGGCCACCCGGCAGTGCAGTTCGGCGCAGGTGGCGACAGACGTACGTTCAGTAACGAGGAGGGCAAAGGAAAGCCGCCGTCCCGTAAGAGTGAAGTCCGCAGTCCAGTAAATCAGCGGGACGACCGCAGGAACTGGCACGACCTCACCTGCCGTAATGAGCGGACGCAGCGACGTCGGACCATTGCTGCATCCAACGTCGCGCCATTCCGAAGACCGCCTGCTATAATTAATTTAAAAGTGCCTCTTTAAATTAGACACCGTTGAGTTATTGGTCAGTCGGACAAGAGAACGTGCAGGAAGCTCACCCCCCACTCACACTGACAACATTTTTGTAGCCACACACTACTTTAAGATCCACTATCTCTTTAAATTCACCTTTACTGGTCAGAGAGGACTTCCGTTGCTCAGTCATCTTTTCTTTAAAATGAGTTTCCTTGAATGCCTCGACCACTCCGACGAATGTCCTCAGGTAAACTGAAGTCTTATGAAGAATAACTGGATCGGGTGAATTAGGAAAGAAAGAATTCATTTTATGCAAAGGAACTTTTCAATTTCCTCAGTTAGGAGTGGTGCCAATTATGCAATTGGAATCACCTGATTCGTTGGCGAAATCCGTGGATTGCATCAGTTAAGCGGGAAAAAAAAAAGGCTTTCAAATGAGAATCAGCATTTATGCATAAGCATCCCATTACAACTACATTTTCCCCCTTATGGTCTTCGATGAGTTTTACCGAAAAATATTCAGTCTTCTTTTAAAAAATACCAAAATAAGACCAAAAATCAAAGCAATTTTATACTCTAAGTGGAAAACGAATCTTAAATCTTCAAACTTTTCACAAAGCATTGGAAAGCGAATGTTCATAAACAAACTGGAAGGTAATACAACAATATACAGAAACAGAGCACCATATAAATAATGGATGGCATCGAGAAATAGTCAACACTTAAAGGAGTCCTTATTTAAATCCGTCGTGAGTTGCGCTAAGGAATACCGTTTTATAAAATCTCCATTTTCCTTTCATTGTTTGCGTTATTAAAAGTCATGTATGCGACTGCTTTGCATTGCGGACCTTCCAAATTGCCAAAGAATGCAGATAAACCAGCACTTCGAGTCACACCCGTAGAGAGAGAGAGAGAGAGAGAGAGAGAGTTCACCAGTGGCGTAGGAGCGATAGGGGCGGATAGGGCAAGTATTCCGTAAGAGGCGATGTGATCATAAGATTAAGCCATACAGATTTGCAAACCACATGAGCGCCTGGCCTCTTTAAGTGGCTTAATAGATCAGTGCAGTAGAACTAGTCTGTCGGTCAGAGAAGGGAGAG
This sequence comes from Typopeltis vanoorti, assembly GCF_054136105.1. Classification (NCBI taxonomy): domain Eukaryota; kingdom Metazoa; phylum Arthropoda; class Arachnida; order Uropygi; family Thelyphonidae; genus Typopeltis; species Typopeltis vanoorti. Next base: position 38,035,632 of record NC_143562.1, read on the forward strand.
GGTGTGTGTGTGTGTGTGTGTGTGAAGCTTGTTCACGTGTTCCTAACCACAACCACACGCTATTGTACAAGTGTGGTCGGTTCTTCTTATTGCGGTGGATAAGGATTAGAGGAAGGATTGTGGATTCGATTACAATTGTCATAGAGAAATTCAGGTGAGATAAGTGTAGTCTCTCATACTGAGGCATGCCAAGAATTATATTGCCATTACTACAGTTTATACGTGACACGAAATATACTTTTCCATTACCAGTTCATTTCTATAATAGGAGCTTTCGATCTCTTTCTCCCTCTCTCTCTCTCATATCAAGAGTCTCTCCTCTCACTTCGAAAAAAAGAAATTTAAAATCTTGGACGATTTCATAACCCCAATGAACCCCCCCATTGCTCAATGCGGCGACTTTTCATGCTAACTTTGCGTGTTTCAGGCAATTTATAAAATCACTTCAAAACATCCAACAAAATAATGATCGTGTATGTATCGAGATAAGGCTAAACACTGTTCTTAAGTTTAAAAGAAAGAAATATAACCCTTCACTAATGGTTTGATATATTTTCAAGTAATTCCGATAAGAAACAGTATGTATTATCAACGCATACATTTCGAATAACTGCAGCTCTCTCTTTCTCTGTCTCTAGCTTTCTTATTCTTATCTTGCTATTTTGGTTTTGCTGCAGCTTTTTCTATTACAGCATGTGAACTATTTTGTAAAATTAAGTTTACTTATTGCTTATTCTGTCTGCATTTTTCTCTTTCCACAATAAAAAAAAAACAACAGAAAACAGTTTAGCAGTTTGCTAATTAATTCCAATAAGGACTGTAAAAGCTTGTTAACAATCCTACTCTCGTCTAGATTAATTCTACATCTCTTTACAGGCATACATGGACCAATAGTAGAAGAAATTGTCATGGAACATCCTCTTGCAAGTTGGTCATGCGTACAAAAGTGCCATCTAATCATTCTTTAATCCGTAAGTGACTTGTCCCCCACCCCTCGCAATTTTCATCGCTAAGAAAGGTCACGTGAAGTGGGCCATGCAAGTCTGATAGAGTCATAACAATGACTCCAACTGCAAAGAAACAAGCTACAATGATAATCTTCAGATTATTACTAATCATTCAGTACACAGGCAATACTTAAATGAAACATCGTTTATTCCCTGTACTTAACCTTGCTTGATGACCTTTTCAACAATTCACTATGTAGCTGGAAGATGTTAAACTCTCTTGAATATCGAAAACGATAACTGTTTTACGTCCAGGTATGGGACATTTTAAACCAGACGTTTGCATAATATATTGTTCATAGATATTAAAATATTTTAATAAAACCATATTGAAATATTTAATAATGCGCTTAATTATATGCATATATATATAATTTTAAGTAAATTCCATTTAAGAAAGACTAAACCTGTAGTACCGATACTAATGTAAGTAAGCTTAAAGTTACATAATCTGAAAACTGTTCTGGAGATAATAGAACATAGAACTGTTTTCACCAGACAATTCAAGCTTCCAGTAAGCAGGAGAGTGGTCTCATACCAGGTAATTAAATTCATCGATCACCTAAAAACCTTCACATAATATTACACTGCGATTCGAAAAAAAAAATACATATATATATATATACATTAAAGCAATCTCATGACTAGAAGCTGAGATCCAAAAATATAAAAAAACGATTTATTATTTGAACGCACAACTAGTCACATTATTAATTCTGCTCAGCCTAATGATGAAGATTCGGCAGTGGCGGCTCGTGGCTTGAAATCGTGGGGATGCTGCAACTTTCGAAATATACATACACACTGTAAGTACAGTGTATACGTGTTTGGATAAAATATCAAAATTATGGTAAAAATTTAAAAAAAAATTAAACATGAAAAAATATTGTTTATTATCGGTAAGTGATACAAGATGGATTTTTATACAAAATAAGAGAATTGTATAGGATTGTTGATGATAAAATTAAATACTACAAGCAAATATTAATAAATATATTTATATATCGAGAAAAATTGGAGGTGCTGCAGTTCCGAACTGCCTATGCACGAGCTGCCCCTGAGATTCGGTCAATCATCCAATGATCTGGAACAAATCAGAAAACATATTTAGATGCTACAATGAATGGAGAGAAGAATTGTGGAATCAATTGAAATTGTTCTCAATCCGATCCATCTTAATACTAACGTTAGCTAAAACCTATTTGATTATCACTCTTCAGCTATCCAGTTTTGGCGTATACGAGATCATGCCCATATGAACGTGCTCAACAATACTATGGCATTCAGAACGCCTTCAAATGTCGGTAATATGTTTGCAAGTTAATTTATACCTGTTGTTCTCTTGTAATGAATGCATATTTTTGTAGTTCTCTTTTCGTGTTATGCACCTGATGAAGTTTTCTACGAAGACGAAACTAGTTGTGCGTTCAAATAATAAATAATTTTCTACTATTTTGGTCACGTAGGACGGAACTCTATAATATATAGAATATATTATATCATATATTATATATTATATAACATGAAACTTCAAATTGTTAGCAAAACAGCTGGCCTAAAGAAAATTCAAGTCCAACTAGAAATAATAATAATCAATAATGATGAAATTAAACAATAGATCTTTACATATACTTAGGATAATAGATATCATTGGAACAAAATATCATGGACGAAATTAAAAGACTCACGATGCTTGGGTGGAAAACATTTGGAAAATTGCCATCAATGTTCAAAAGCCAACTACCGTTATGCCTGAAAAGAAAAGTTTTTAACCAATGTATTGTACCTATATGACTGTGAAACATGGACACTAAATGCAAAGGAAATTCAAAACTTAAGAACAACAGAATTTAGTATGGAAAGAAGTATGCTTGGTATCACAAGACTGGATAACAAAAAATACATGGATAAGAAATCAAACCAAAGTCTCTGATCATAGGAAGAGTGAAGCATCTGAAGTGGCAATAGGCTAGGCATATTACTCGAAGACAAGATCAACGATGGACAAAAGAAATACCGAATTAGATTCCAAGAGAGGAAAAACGACCACGACGCTGCCGACATAAATCACGGTGGTTGATGACATCATCAAATTTGAGGAGCGATATGGGAAAGGAGAGCCATGGACAGACAGTTTTGGAGTAATCTTGGAAAGGCCTTCATCCTACAGTGGATTGACAATGGCTGATGATGATGATGATAATATATAACGTTAAAAACGTCCTGTGTGACTGTGAGAATTCTCCTTTAAAATACCACCAAATCCTAAGATTACTTTAAAGGAGAATAGTTCTGCATTAATAACTCTTGAGGGATTCACAATATATCTAAAAGTAATGATTAGATATTCTGTAGAAGCAAATATTTCTTAAACTATTAACTTTTTTTTTGGAAATCATACTTGCTAAAAATTATTCTTTCGTCTAAAATCATGAACGATTCGAACATCTGGAATACATTTATTCAAAAGGAAGGAAGGAAAGTTTTTGGGGTTTCTTTAAAGATAACAGCCGTGCTTTCCTTGAAGGAGGGAAAAAATGTACTAGGGTGGCATGGAAATTTCAACCGAGTACTTTTATTGATTTTCACTTGCTGGTCTCATACAAAGTTGGTTTTTCATCTCACAACAAAGCAAACCAGCCAGAACACACGCAATTTATACACAACAATATATTGTACATTTAATCTTATCCTAAAAATATGGTTATTAGGAATGCCAATCTGGGCAGGTCGCGGTCCTTAAGGGATTATAATTATCCCGGATTATTATTATTGTTATTACTTTTAGAAATTCTGGAAGACTTCGTTTCCTAAATGACGAAAACTCGTGTGTACAGGAGCTGAATTGTTTTTGGTATCCATTGGTACTATTTTTGTTGAACTTTTTTCTCATTTATAAATTCAATTTAATAAAGTTATATTTTAATTATATATATATTCAGTAAAAATTGTTATTTTATGATTATCCTATATTATAATGGCCCCCTTATCCCAGTCATAAACGATGCGTTTCGGTTGAAAACTATAATTTTCAGTTTATCACAATACGAGAGGAAAGTATATAAGGACTTTTCAACCATATAATTAGCCGGTTTCAAAAAGACCTACTACTTTACTTTTGAAAAAAAGACAGAGAGGTTTCCCCTCTCGAAATTTCGGATTTTTCATCCTGGCATAACATGTAAACTGGCTTGTTAGCAAACAGTTTTCCACACATAACACATTTTATGTAGGCAAAAGGAATGGTAAAGTCAGCCGCATTAATCCCCATACTGGAATTCAAACCTTCCTCTTGGAGATTAATAATAATAATAACAATAATAATTATTATTATTATTATCCAGGGAGTCAGGGCCTCATAGAGGGACTCCACGTCACACATTCTATTGAATTCATTCGCGCTATCTGCACTAACAACCTTCAAAGGCAAGCCATTCTAGTCACGCAGCGCTCTATGAGAGAAAAATCTAGCTCTCACTCCTTTCTTGACTGCATTCATTCTCAACTTCCATGGATGCCCTCTCATCTTCTCCCATTCCTCCATAAAATGAAAAATTCCATTAATTGAAATCCTGTATGATCCTTTCAAAGGTTTGTGGGTCTCTATCATATCTCCCATCTTTCTCCTGTCTGCTAGTGTCTGCAGACGGCAAATTCTCACTCTCCTCATAATCTACATTCCATAGTCCCAATATCACCTCAGAAACCAGGCGACCAGATCTGCGCACAGAAGTCCAAGTGAAGTCGTATCAAAGCCTTGTAAAGAGGCAAAATGACATCATTATTCTTACATGCCAGTGTTCATGTCAGCATTGCAATTATCTTTTGAGTTTCATTTTCAATTTTGGCAATATGGCCTTAGAACTTCAACTTGCTAACTACGAAAACTCCAAGATTCTTAGCTTGGTCAGATTCTTCTAGTAATACCGCCAATATGAACGTCACTGGATATCTCATATTTTAATTTAACATAATTTCGCACAGTAGCATTGTCCCAATTTGAATGAGCGAATCAATTAACGCCACGAGACTCATGCATTATTGTCTGTTAATTGTGTGTTTGTTGATTCTGGCCGGTGTGTGGGATGAAAAATCCAAGTTTGCTGGAAGGACACTTTACGAGACTGCCTGACTCATCTTCAAGAGAAAAAAAAGTCATTAATAAAGATTCCTCACGTCCTAAAGGAATCCAACTCGGGTATTTTCAACTGAAAGGTATCCTCGCTACTGACGAAACACACAATTGGGCCCATGTTGCAGAGAAAGAAATACCTCAAATACTAACTGAAGCTCTGTTGGAATATTTCCTACTCAAACAGAGTCCAACGTGAATTATATCGCTAATCTGCCACCCCATTTCTGAGGACAGAAATCGATTGGCGGATTAGTGATATAATTCAACAGACTTGCACTATTGTTCATTGAGAAACTCAAACTGTTTACTTCGGTATTCATCATGCTACGCCTACGAATTCACAGAGATCGATACCGTTAAACAAACGCACTCGAGTCAACATCAATTCAGCCAACTTGTGAAAAGTATTATTAATCATTAACAACGTAAAAGTTTCCCTCTTCTCAAACAAATTAGAAATTTCCAGCGTACTAAAATCCCTTATCGTGTCTTATCAAACCGCTACATAACACGGGATCTTGACTACCAAATGACTGTAATTTCTTCATGCGATTGAGAAATTAGTTCATCAGCAGAAATTTCTAATTATTAAAAAAAGAATGCATTCAAATTAACTCATAAATAGAGCAGCACAGAATTCTCTCTTATCAAAATCTTTCTCCTCGAAAAATAACAGAAAAATCTGCAAACTTGTTTCTAACCAAATATGCTCACACCGATTTCTCTATCTCAGACTTCGCTATTTTGTTTCTTGTTCCTTGTCCGGAAAGGAATATTGCACAGGAATGTCGGTGAAGGATAGCGAATGGTATATAGATGTCGTGCCGCGATCACGTTTGCCGTTAATCGTGGAGCGGCTCGGTGTTCTGTCAGCATCCACAGAATAACGTGCTGAGTGTATGCTAATCAAGTACGGGCGAACTAAAACAATATCGTAAACATGTTCGCAAGAACACTAACTACCGCGTGATTAAGGGCTCATGATTGCCCACAAGTACGTGTACCTTGCGGGGTTAGGCAAACAGAATGGAGAGTGGACATGATCGTAATTTAGTGTTGAAACGGTCGTTCTGTGACCACAAGATCATTCATTTGATGCTCGCTACGTGTGCACACTGAGATTATATATACGCGCACACATTCAAGTTCCTTTCTGGAACTTGAGATTTAGCTTTTGAGTAAGGCTAAATAGAAATGAATACAAAACTTCGCCCCACTAACAATAGATTGCTCATCTCTTTGAAGAGATCAATCAGTCAATACATTTCCGAAATACTTAAGAAACGAATAGCAGTCAGAAAGTAATGGGTAATTAATGTAGGAAGATAATAAATAATACTCAGTGGACATGTAGGAAATACAAGGAAAAAGGAGAGCGATTATTACTTCTTTACATTGTATTATAATTTAGATTACATTCCGAATTAATATGATGAATATGAAAATTAATAAATCAGTAATGTGTATATATAAATATATAAACCACTGACGTATATAAGCGAGCAGAGTGTACAAGAAATTCTATGGAGGCACTAAATCCCTGCCCTCCTAAAGAAGGATGTGCATATATGTATACCCCAATGCCAAAAGATTTGCAAACCAAAACAATGAACAACACACACACACACACACACACACACACACACACACACACACACACACACACACACACACACACACACTGATTTATCAATACTGTGGAGTATATTTCGTAAGGAATTGTGCAAAAAAAGAAAGAAAGAAAATTCTTCCTCCTGAAGAAAACCTTGAATACGCTATTAAATGAGTAAAAAAATAAATAACTTGCTTATGAAAAGTACTTTCCAAATGCAACAAATTTGCAAGGGATGATTAAGGGGGAAAAAAAGTCGAAATCCACTGTCTAGAGAATGTGACGTGGAATGTGACGAATAATTACATCTACCGTCTACATTTGTTATTGCAATCATTTCGCAATTATTGCATTTAAGTACAAACTAACTGTACTTAATTAAATAAAAAAATATATGAATAATAGTAAAACTGTATAATCAGATACGTGATTTATATACTGCATAACTACTACATTACGCCAAATATGTTTGTGGAATACACACATTATACATATAGTCAATAAATGTGGTTATCATATAAAAGTTGTCTACTTGCAAAACTAACCACAACCTTTTTTTTAATCAAAAATGCAATTACTTACTATTTTGCGAATTAAGTTATTCAGTGTATCGTACACTAGTCTCCTTGCGTAAGAAGCCACTGCTGATTAAACAACAACAGAAGTGACTGAGTTATTTATAAAGACGATCATATTTGCAAAGCCAAGATTGTTTCCTCTAAAGAAACATCAGTGAAAATTCAACTACAAAAACTACAAGAAGCGCTTGCCATAAATTAATAATAGAAATAAAATAAAGCCTCCGCAGGTCATCAGCGACGCTGCTCTTTGGCCTGTTGGAATCCTGTTCTAATTCCTAAGGGAACTAAGTTCTTTTAATATATTCTTAGCCACGAAAGGTTTTCGTAAACCTGTAGTACATTTGTACCGCGGATGCACTAAAAGAATTTTCCTATTTTTATTCATTTTATATATTTTTTGTATTTTTTATTTAGAGCAGGTTTTCCTGGTTCGGAAACCCTGCTCTAGAGACCAAATATGGAACTTTTTCAAGCCACTTTAGGCCTCCAATAAGCGGGGGGGGGGGGATCTCACACTGAGCGATGAAATTCATCTTCCACCTAAAACTTAAAAGTTTACTCCAGATAAAGCGAATGTTTATAATAATGATAATAACAATAATAATTTCGTAGAATGTAAGAGATGTTGGAAAGTCACTAAATACTAGAAATCGATGACTCGTTCAGTTTTCCGTTTTTACAATAAACAAATAGCGATGAATGCTCAAGTTGATGATGTCATTCTGAAAGAATAGAAGCAATTGTTCATTGAATTAGTATAAATGAAGAGTTGACTATATAATAAGTCTCCTTATTAATTTATTCTTTATACAATGTTTATTTTTCATAATGGAATAATAGAATTTACTATTTTGAAATGTAGCGGTCTGCTTGGTCGAGGATTAGCATATCCGCTCTCTCTCTCTCTCTCTCTCTCTCTCCAAAAGGATGCAGGTTCAAATCCCGTTTAGGACGTGGATGTTTGTGATGTCCTTCATCCATTAAATAAACACTCTCCCAATATGGATTAGGTCACCATGGGAGAAGCAGACCCAATCTTCTCTCTCTCTCTCTTAGGGGGTAGAGACCTTCCTCAGCAATGAGAGAGAGAGAGATCAGAAGCTAACCACATTTTTAAATATAAATTTCTGTAGTATGAAATACTGACTATTTCATTTTGTTTCCCAATAATTAAAACCATTAGAAAATTGATTTCTGTATAAATAATCAGTTCTAATTTCTAAAGACCGTATACCTGTTAAAATATAGTATCTATTTTAACATAGAATACTTATGGTATCTATACATATCTGGCTCCAAAATTAGTCACAGCCACGTCAGCTTGCATGACTTAGTAACACTTAAGGGGGGGGGGGGGGGGGGTAGCGTGATTATTTTTACTCTTTTAGAGAAATAAGGGAGAAAATTGAGAAAACTCTATAGTGCTGGGCACAATGGTTTCTTCTAAACTTTGAATTTGAACGTGTTTGGAGCTGCACGCATGTAACTCAGACTCATATACCCCCCTCTCATAATGTATACTTAACAAAAGAGACATTCTCTTGTCTGAAAACTGTGATTCTTGTATATTGCAAGGGAAAAAAAAGGGTGAAGACCACTTTGCCAAGATAGCAGCGGCAATAATTTTACGAAAAGTGGTCAGGAGGCTGTAAACTGTGATAACCAGTACGAAAAGATATAATTTCTGAATATATTTCAGGCATTCTCTTTTAAAAAGTAACAGCACATTTAACGGAGAAGTTGTCTCTGTTCATTAAAACAAAAAACAAAACAATAGTCTCCCGGTTAAAGAGTTTCGTGCGTTTATCTTGGTATCATAAAGAATTCTTACTAAAATTCACCCTCAAATTCAGTTTTAGTCCAAGCCTATCTACCACTAAGCACACAGTTTATATAACGTAATAAACGTCATTTTAAAAATCAGATTTCCAAGTTTATTTTAGCAAAACCAAACTAGTTTGTTGTTAAAGCAAGCACGTACCTCACTGTAAAGGTTCTATGATCAGCAGCTATTGGTAATTTTCCTATTTTTATTTGTATATCGACTTCGGATCTATTCAAATACAATATTCTCTTTTCATTTAGCCGGAAGACTCTTGAAGACTACTGTGAGGTGCACTTTTTTTTTGTGCTTCATGCAAAACCCTTCAAACTACACTATGTATCTAAAGCTTTCAGCTTAGAATTTCTATTTAAAAAAACTGTATATATATATTCTTACATGCAGAGTGGAGAGAATAACACCTCCGATATTTCTATGAATTCCGACTACGAAATGCATTTTTCCTTCTTGTTTGAAAGACAAAACATTCATGTCACATTTATGGAGGACAAAAAGTTCGTGAAATAGCGGTGGGAGTTATATCGGTTTCGCGTTCTCGGTGATTTACAGATGTGTGTGTGTGTGTGTGTGTGTGTGTGTGTGTGTGTGTGTGTGTGTGTGTGTGTGTGTGTGTGTGTGTGTGTGTGTGTGTGTGTGTGTGTGTGTGTGTGTGTGTGTGCGTGCGTGTGGTTCAGTTATATAGAAAAGAGTATAGTGACTTTGGCAGTGTGCAACAGGCATGAAAAACGAGAGAGGAGCGGAAGCAAAAAGAAAAGCCGATTTTATGATTGCCAATCACAAAATGCCGAAGATTATTTGATTTGACTTAATGCATATCCCAAATGGGAAAATTTTGTAAGGGAGTTTTACTTAAAGCTCTTAGGGAATACTTTCAATAACAGAGGCTTTCGTGACGAATCGCTTGTGTTCATCCCTTTCGGAATCGTTCATTTCATTATTCTACTTCACTTACGAAAGACCGATTTGTGGTTGGTTTTAGACATGACAAATCAGTTCTGTATCATTCACTGGATAATGCTTTAGATCGGTAAAATGGAGTTTTCAAACTCGATTCTACCAATTGCGATAACCTGAACGTGCTACAGTTTTCAAACTTTATCACGTTCCTGGCTTAGAAGGCTGCAAAGTTTATATTCCATGATGTTTATTTTATTGTTTTTGAAAATCAGTGACAAAGGAGCTAGATTCAGTTGATCGGACGAATTTAACGAAATTCCCAGCCCATTTTGATTTTTTTTTGTTAGTTAATGACTTTGTTTATGATAAATTCAGCGTCAGCGTTTATGATAAATTCAAAAACTGATTTTTCAATGGGATCATACTGTTTGTGTGACTATTGTTGATAAGAAACAAAATGTGTATCAGAATATTTTTGTGAAAGGACTGTTGGAAATATGTTGGTTTAATTCCAGATCAGTGAACCGTAGGAAACTCTGTTTTTTTTTTTTTTTTTTTTTTTTTTTTTTTTTTTTTTTCCCACACCGGGTTGGAGAAACTGATATATTGTAGTTTCGTTTTCAATTTCTTTGCTGAATTTTAATATTATGTACCTATATTAAACTGATTTGTGTATTTTGTATTCTTTAATTCCCATGGTCATTCCTGTTAAATATCACGGGCTTTTTACCGTCTTAAAATCTTGTACTCAGAATGTAAATTTTCTAAATCATTTTTAAACAATTTTTTAGAACGTATATTCGATGCTTTCGGGGTGAACACTTTCTAAAGCACTCGAGAGTAAAGGATACTAACCTTTACTTTGCATAAAAAATAATCTTTCTGGATGTTACAAAATTAAAGATCCGAATGATAAAATTCAAAAAAAAAAAAAAATTCCATTAACATATATGTTTGCCGCTTTTCCACAGAAGAAAGTGGAACTTAAGCAGCACGGAATTCATTGTGCTGATTCCGCTAGCACACAAGCTAACGGAAAGAATTAACTTTCTGATATAAAACAATTCGCGAAAATGAACTGTCCTTTCTGCATTTGTAGAAAATGAGAGAACGTTGTGCTAAGAGTTGTTCTCTCTCAAGCGAAATGAGGAAACCGGTTTTCATCAGATGGCTTCTAATAAGCTTCACACTTATGTGAAAAGAACAAAAGTCATTTATCATTTTAAGGAATGCTGAACGAATTTTCCAGTAAGCACAAGTGGCAATTTCTAGGAATTGTTTATCACTCTCAATGTTTTTATTATATAGTAAAATATTCAAAGTGGAATATTCGCTTTATTTTATCTTAAAAATAAGGAATCCTTTACTCCACAAATGAACTATACAAAGACCTCAAATGCATGCTTCGTTATAATACAAGAACACATACAATGAACTATCCTGCTTAAGATTCAACTACAAGATCTCTTTTTAGTTATGTGGCAAAAGCCGATTACTAAATATCCAATGACCTACGGAGGAAATGAGTACTAAATCAGTGGACATAGTAAGGACTAGTTAACCATATTGCAGATGAACTGTTTATCAGAATGGCGAAAAACTAACGTTATCAACGATTTTCTATATAATGCAAATCTTAAGTAAGCTAGCCTACAAAAACAGATTTCATTTAACTATGTTTTCCTAATGATTTTTGTCCAGTTTTGTTCCACGCTTACTATCTACAATTATTATGTTGATGAAATCTGTTGTTTCGGTTTTCTTAACCACAACTGGTTTTAAAAATTAAGATATCATTCTTATTAAACCAAATGCTGAAGTAAGAATATATTGTTGTTGCTGTTATTATTGTCCAGTCTTTCTTCATCCACTGCTGGATATAGGCCTCTCCATAAATTTCCAGTTGTTTCTGTCCTTAGCTAAGGCCCACCATCTTATCTCAAGCCTTTGTAGATCATCCCTTCATCTTGTTGTTTGGCGACTTTTCCTTCTCTTTCCTTTTCTTGAGTATTCACTCAGTACTTATGTTATTACCATCTTTCTTTTTTTGATCTGCTAATATTGCAGCCCATCTCCATTTACATGCTTTACATACTTCGCAATATTTGTTCTTTACAAAACGAAGATTTTTCATTTTGTGAAGAAGTGAAGAAAACTGAACTATCATCTTTCTCTTTCTCTCTAATTATATCACTTTTTGTTATGTGAAGCATTCTTCTTCTCACAGGCTCTGTTTGGACCATACGTAAACCGTCTTTCTATTTTTTTAGTCATTGCCTATCTCATTTCCATAGGCAAATTGATGTGACTGGAATAATGCACAGAGCTTTATTTTTAAACATACAGACACATCTACAAACAGATAATCTTTATGCAGCCAAAAAGCTTTGTTTCCTAGTGCGATTCTTCTATTTATTTCTTTATCTTGTTTTTCGCAAACCAACTGTCAATAAGATTATTTGCTAATTTTAGTTCAGTCTGATCTAATTTTTTATTATCGTTTTATTATTTATGTTAATTTTTAAATCTTTTCCCGCTTTCTCTGCCAAGGTCATTTAGTATTTCCAAATCTCCTTTATATTTTTGATAATAGAACAATGTCATCTTCAACACGTAAATGATTGATATTTCTTGCACTAGCATTGATTCCATAGTTTTCTCATGAGAGAAAACAATTTGGATGGTATGGGATCGCCTTTCCTTGCTCCTCTCTCAACGCCGAATTCCTTTTCTTGATTCTGTCTTTTTACTGGCTGTTGAGTTGTAATATGCAGTTTCTAATAATCTGATATATCTGATATATTTTGCTAGGATGGCCTGATGCTTATTATTTCTGACTAATAAAGAATCGATAGCTTTCTCAAAATCTACAAACAAGCAAACACTAAATATGCAGAAAGATGATATCCATTTACTTTTTCTACTACTTGGTTAATAGTTTGGATATGATCTACGGTAGAGAATCTTGCTCAGAAGCCTGCTTGTTCATATGGAAGTGCATCACCCAAAAATCTTGATTCTATTTAATATAATGGATATGAACATTTTGTACAATTGTAATAGCAAACTGACTGACTTACAGCTATTGATATCATATCTGCTGTCCTTTTTATATAATAAGAGAATGAATTAGTTATGCCAGTGCAGGAGAATTTTTTCTGTAGTTAAAATATTTCCTAACATATCCAATATGACCTTATGAAACTGTGAACCTCCTGATTTTATGTGTTCTGCTAATATATCGTCTTTTCTAGGCCTTTTATTATTTCTGTCTGCCCTGAGGACTTTCCATACTTATTCTATGTATGGAAAGTCCTTCAATCTAACTTTAATAAAGGATTTGTATCTATTTTCTGCCTTTGTTTAGGTCCTTATACAATCACTGAATATTTTCATTATTTTGGCTATTGCAATGTACTACTTCTTGCTTATTTTTCACTTTCGTAATCCATTTTTTCATTATATGTAACCCTTGTTTGATCCTTTTCAATTATTTTCAATTATTGTTTTTCTATGATGTTTGAAATTGTTCTTCTATTATATTTCCTTCTGTCATTTCTGAGTTCTTTCCTAACTTTCGCATTTCTACAAATTCTATACTGTATATGCTACTCCTGTGTTTCCTTCTCTTTAATTCCTCTCTCTTCTCCCCTTTTTCTTTTTGATTATATGAAGTGTCAGTTCAGTTGGTTTTTATCTAGATGTCCTGTTTTTGCTGGTAAGGTTTTTTCATTCTCTCAGATAAGTCTGATTCATTCATTCATTCATACTTCTTTCCTTTAACGTTCTTCGATTATTTTCTCAAACTTTGCTTTATGGTTTACTATACCTTTCCCTTATATTGTGAGTTTTTTCAATAGTAATTTCGATCTTTCTCTTTTGATGTTTATTTTTATCCTTGCTCGTAGCCAATGGTCACGCTCATAGTTAAACTAACTAAAAGCAGATAAATCACATATTTCCATTTGTACCCCAACATATAACCATCATCATTAAAATTTCTCCTCCAGTTGGTGATCTTCAGGTCTAATTTCGTTTGTTTCGTTTTTTAAAGAAATTATTACCTAGGTACAATCCATGGCTCTCTGCAAATTCAATAAATATCTTTTCTTTCATTTCTTAAACCATGCCTTGCACACATAAATCACTTTCTTCTTATTTCTTCCCTATTTCACAATTAAAGTTTCCCATTATAATTTTCTAGTAACATGATATTATTGAGGAGAGTGCTAGAGAGAAAGAGATACTCATAGAAATTCTCAATTTCCTCATCTGAATGATCGGAAGTAAGTGCATGTATTTATATTACACACGGAAATCAAAGTGCATATTGATATAGCAGTGGTGTTTGACACATAATTAAATATAAAGCATCAGTAATCTCGGAAAACAACGATATTCTCTTGTTTAAATATACAACTACATTATCCTGGTATAAATACGTAAAAATTAATCCGATCACTCTTGGTTAAATCAAACAGCAAATGGCAGCAAGGCCAGGCGATTGATATTGTTCTCTTTACTCGTACTTGCTTTGCTAACGAAAAATTACAACCAACAATAATTACTTCATTCGTCATACGGATCGTTATACATAAAGCCTAAAACTGTATAAAAACGGCAAAATGTCGAATCCGGACAGAAACTGAACTCACAAATGATATTTCAATACAGATTTCCTATGCCAAAATTCATGAATTCACACCAATCTAAAGGAGAAAACCCATAATAAGTTAAACAGAAACCGTGTAACCCTCCAGCACTTGTCACCTTTGTTGATAAAGAACGTGTTGAAAGAGAAGTAAAGTAGCATTTTGGTGCAGTGTATTTATCATGAAATGAATTGTACTGTTCTCGTATGAGTAGAGTACTCTAACAGTGCAGATTCACTATATTTAGCTCATTATACTTATATTACAAATCATAATTATCTTGATAAAACAAACTTGAATTTATTTTGCTCCACCTCATTTCATTTAAGTATTGCATTTATGAATATCATATAAATGAAACATTTTTTGTAAAATAAAAACCACCTTCCAATTACTCATTCCTTGATTTGTAATATTGAATTACGTTACCAACTAAACTGCATCAATTCAAAATCATATTGAAATTATATATTTCAAAGGAACGAATTATATACTACTTTTATACAATGTTTTATAAAAGTATCGCGATTTGCTTGCTACCAGGTCATTCAAACTTAATTCCTTAATGTTCGCAGCAACTATTTGCGATATCAATAATCAACGTAGAAGTTTGGCATTATAATAAGATCAGTCAACAGTCAAATTACAGAATGGGCGTCCAAGAGTGGATAGAACTTAATACCCGAGAGGGAGACAAGAGCTCTCTCATTTTGGAAATTTTATAGTATCTACAAGGAGATGACTTGACTAAGAATAACACCAACAAAAGGTGAGACGAAATGTGTCAGGCGAAATGTGTTTTACACACACACACACACACACACACACACACAAATAGCAGCATAACGAGAAAAAAACACTAAGCAAATAGGACAATTAATAATCTCATAGTGAACGTGCAAGAAACGAATATTAGAATAGACCAAACGTTTATAGCGATTATAAACGAAATAATGAACAAGGTGTTATTTTGGTGAGTACTAGTTCACCTAGTGAAGAAATTATTCTTACTCTGATGATCCTAATAATTACAGAAATATATAAGTATTTTAAATTATTTTAAACTGCTGTTACAAATATATAGCAGAATATTAATTAAGAGACAAAATATACCGAAATATTTCATTCATTAAAACAATGGCTTTAAGAATGTGTAGATCCTTATTTCTGTATAAAATTAAAAACAAAAAGAAGAGAGTATAATCTAGAAACGCATATTTATAGATTTGAGAAAGGCATGCGTTTGATAATGTAAAAAAGAAATATTTTGTGTGACATTTTCACAAGAAAGACAAATACCAAATAACATTCTAATAGCTGTCATATGAGAATAACGAAATCCAAATAAGATGAAACAAATAAACCAAGCAGTTAGATCGGATGTGCCCTATCCGCAACATTATTCAATACATTTTTAAATGAAATAATGAAAAAATTGAACAGAAAGGACCATCAAGGTATCGAACTCTTCACTTATGTGAATTTAAACACCCCTGTTGAAAGACGATCAGGCAATAACACTGAAGCTCAGATAAACTTCAGAAAGCTCTGAAAGCTATTCTTAACGCAAAGAAAATAGTCTAAGATTTCAGAATGATAATCTCTACAGAAAAATCGGAAACGATGGCATTTAAAACCCGACTAATGTGAAACGGAAATAAATAATAACATTTTGGAATAAATTATTTCTTTTGTTTATTTTGGATGCATAATTTCATATGAAGATAAAACAATAATTAAAAATAATAGGACTAATAAATTCTGTGCTTAAAACCTCGGGCAAAGACAGAACAGATTAAAATATTGGGATTACACATGCTATACCACTAGGATTTTATGAAATTGATAATAAATGGATAATAAAACAAAAAGGTAAAAAAAAAAAAAGGTAAAACAAAGATCAGTAGCCACTGAAATGGAATGTATGACCAAAACAGAAAAAGAAAAAAAAAACATTATGTGGTCATAAAAGAAATGAATAAACAATGAAAGAATTAAATCAAGGTAGTAACAGAGAAATTAAAGAAATATAAACACAATTTGATGAGGCATGTAAAAGAATGCAAACAAGTAATTCAATAAATTATTCGGGGGGAGGAGATTAGGTGTTCATTAAAGATACTGAAAATTCGCATCGATACATCATTAGCTTAAAACAACAACCCCCCCCCCCCTCAGTCTTTGTATTTTCGTTCCACTGCAATGGTTTTCGTTCATTTCAAAGTAACTGAAAGTCAAGTTTCGATTTGTTTTGTAATTCCAAGTTCAAATTCTATCGTAATGTTAATTTTCATTCATGTTGTGAAGAATATATCGTTACAATAGCTATTTATAAACAATTAGCGTTGCAGTTACTACTGAAAAATGTATTTTTAAATTATCGAAGCTCCAAACTCGTGGCATACAATTTTTCATGCGTGTAAACCAGCTGAAGACGATAACGATCTACGGATTCTATGTTCGTGCGATTTGTTAATGGTTATTGCAGAAACGAGACGCATAGGGAATTGCATTCGCTTGTCCCTGAATAGGTATGAAACAGTGTCAAATCACTTTGAGGGAGAAGTACAAGTCTTCGGGAGGCAGCATCAGTAATAATAACTTATAAATCCAAACAACTGTCGAACATTAAATTAACTTGTATCTATTATAACTGAATAAATTTCATTATCTGAACTGCGAAGCAGTATAACAATATAGAAGTATGGGTTGATAATTCATTTAAAAGAAACAGTAAATATTTTTCAGCATATATGAATAAGCTTGGATATACTATTAGCAACCCTGATAAAATAGAAAAATTAAAACAAAAATTGAAGGATAAACTAATGAAGTAAACTGAAAATATTAAGCACATCTGGAATGGCGTCATGCAGAGAAAGGGGGAGAGAGAGAGAGAGAGAGAGAGAGAAAGAAAGTATTGAAGTAATAAAGAATGTGAGTAAAGAAAAGAAAGAGAAGGAAGATAGGAATTATTGTTTTAATACCCGATCTGATATTCATGCTAGGCAAAAGCGCAAAGAAAGAATCCAATAAAATAAACAGACAGTAAAAAAGAAAATGCATGAACAGATCAAAAGAAATCCAGAAACAATAGGTAAAATAACCAAATAACATTTTCTGAAAGTATAAACCAAAGTAGCAGAATAACATGGGAAAATAAGATAACCAACAATAACAATGGACAAATATTGGCTACTAGAAGTGGTGAAGGGAGAGAGAGAGAGTATTTTTGATTAACTCCAAGACTGGGATGTACCTTCTGACTTTTGAAAGGTACCTAATCATACTTGTCACTTCGGAATACTTAAACGATCACTAGAAGCCGAAGAAAGTATATGAAAATTACAGAGCAATATTTCGTTCTTTCCACATGCCAATAAATTTTATCTAATAAAAGATTTTGAAGGAAATAAATCCACAGTTGATCAGGTTTTGATCCTAGGCAGATTTTAGAGAAATAATGGAATACAGTCCATAATCTATTCATATATTTTTTAAAGGGTACGATAGCATTAATTGAGAAGACCTGTAAGGAGTATTAAACGAGCGCTTAATAAACTTAATCAAAATTTTCATCAATGAAACGAAACATGGCTAGTGTCTAACGAAAGAAGATCTGAAATTCTCACTAAGACAGAATCGAAATTGGCAGATGTCCTCTCATTATTCTATTTAACTTAACACATTAGAAAAACTGTAAAAGGTAACACAATTAGAACTGTAATACGGTATGAAGATTGACACGATATGTAGTATGATATCTGCTATTCGAAGATGTTAAATACATCCATTTAACATTCAGAAATGTAAAATTTCCGTTGAAAAACTAGGAATAAATTCACCAAGATGTGACCGATATCAAGACGCTACGTGGAACTAGCATCAGAATTGGGGGGGTCAGTTTACCATTGATTAAATATCTTGGAAGATTAATACTACTATAGATAATAAAATTAGTATACAAACATATAAAGTAGAACACAAGCATAAAATAATGCCTATCATTCACTTCATTATTTATCACTCTTTCTAAAATTCTCGCTAACAGAATTAAAATAAAAGCATACAAATCCATCACCCGACATATCACGATTTACGGAAATGAGACCATTCGCATTAAAATTTGTACGCGACACATCAAGAACAAATATTAATGATTTTAGTTTTAAATTAATTTTAAAATTGAAAGTAATTAATTTTATCTTATGACACTTGCCATTATGATAACAACGAATACGTGCTAATAAGATTACCTGTTACAATTAAGTTATCGGAAAGCTGAATTATACCACACGTCTCACCTTGGTACAGTCCACTAGAAATAGGGAGAAAAAAGAAAGAAGAGAAAAGAAATCCAGAGAATTCTTGTATATGTATCTGTACCACCATGTATAGTTGTCTGTAGATGTTAATCTATAATGACACACCCACTGATCATGATCCCACTATCCATTTTCTGGATACTTCCAGAAACAAAGTTTAATATTTGCTAATCTGGAGTAGAAAATATCTGATTAAAAAATGCGATATTCATTTAAAAGTAATTTTTACAAATATGATTTTGCATATAAAATCACTCGTTCCTTCCAAATATGTGTTCTAATTTTTATAGGCATTTATAAAGATCTCATTAGAAAATACCAAGTACTGTATTTACAGTCCTATTTAATGAAAGGCAGTGTTGTAGAATCATATTGCATTTCGCGAAGTAAAATAAAGAGGCGTGTGTGCATTTGTGTTTTGTATAAAAATTGGCCGTGCAAACAAACACATAAATTAATTCAAACAGAATTTGCTTATGGCACAAATGGCAGAATGGACGAATATCTGTTGAAAACCCAAAAAAACATTAACTATTTACTTCGATTAGTGTCGTGCAGTATGAACAGCGTCCTATATGCCCTATTTTGTTTTTATCCAAAATTTGCATCTGGAAGAAAGAAAAACTTCTGCGATAAAATATGCGAAATGGTCACAGACACATCCGACAACATGCATGCACACTCACTCAACCTTGTGCTGTAGTTTTTGCCAAAACGTCATGCTATCCTCTGTACACACCACAGATGACTCTGTGAAACTTTTTATTTTCTTTTTCGACTTAAGAGCACTTGAAACGAAAAAGATTTGCCTTTCAAGGCGTTTAGCAATAGCGAAATAGTTTGACTGATAATTCAAGTATTATCAGGAATGCATGAACAAATGCCCTTTGAAGAGGATTAATCAAAATACTTCCCTCCTGGAGGTTCTTCAAGGCCTATGACAGCAGTAGCTCCGCTATTAATTATTAATGCCAGCAATCTGAGACCGTGCCCGTAGTTGTGCACTGAAGTATATTACATAGTAGGGTTTGTATGCCTTGCGCAGCACCATTTGCGGGCAAAGATAAAGAACGGCTATTCAGTAGTCTACAACTTGTTAAAGTAATAATAATAATAATAATAATAATAATAATAATAAAGAACATAACACATGCGAGGGTGTTAAAAAAGTTGCAGATGGAATTTCACGGATAATGAGGATGAGAAAAGGTTATCCACATGGCCGGTGGTTATATTGAACAAACATGAAAACTTCTTTTACCCTTTCCTCGTATATTGCTCTATATACATATCCCAATCTAACCGCAAAATTGAATCCCGTTTTTATATGTCGGAATATTTAAACACTATACAAATAAAATATTTCTGAAAAATCTAAACGAAGAAAAGAAGGAAAGAAAGAGAGAGAGAGAGAGAGAGAGAGAAAACTGGATGACTGGTGTTTGGAGGTTGATGGAATGAAATATAAAAACATTGATATCGTTTTTTTGTTTTTTTCTCCGTTATAATGTTTAATGTTTACTCAGAGAACTTTTGTATTTTCGGAAAACTTCAACCAGAATAAATATATGAATGAAATAATTTACCGTTCAAATAACGAATTTAATGTCGTATAATCTGGTGAGATCATTAACGAAAATTCAATATGATCAAATGTAATAAAATATTTAAACGGAATAAACAGCAAAATGGTCGCATATTGCCATCCTGTTTGACAGAGTGGTTAGCGTATCCGCTCTCCGACCAGTAGGATGCATCGAAGCCCTCCATGGACATGGGTGTTCTATATGAGAGATGAATTTCATCACATCACCACATGTGAGGCCTATTGGAGACCTGAAATGGCTTGAAAAAAATTTTCATATTTAGTCTCTAGAGCAGGATTTCCGGATTATCTAATCTTTAGTCCACACACGATGCTAATATGTAATATAAGATAACAGCCTTTAGCCAGTTACCATTCAAAAAAATAACTGATTCAGGTTCAAAGAACTGATGACAATAAACACATTCTGATTTTAACAATAGTGGTTGCCTTTGTTTTGTTTTGTTTTTTGTGTCATATTGACATACGAGTATTGCCAATCAAAAAGAATTGATATTTTCAGTTTGAGCATTTATGTAACATAATACATTTATTATTAAAATTCTAAAGAGATAAATCGCCTCGGGAGCGAGACATCCTTTGGTTGGATAAACCAAAGGATGTCTCGCTACCGTTTGCTCTGATGTTTGCTCACTATTCTAGTACATAACAAGAAATCAGGCTAGAAAACTCATGCAAGTAACTTACATAACACGCTAGAAAATATGCTAGCTTCCAAGAGTAATAACTCTTAAATCTGAAAAATCTAAGAAACACGAGCAAACACTTAATGAATTATTGTATTTATGTCAAGATGCTCGAATAGCAATCCTAAAACTGTTCAAAATAAATTAATGTTTCAGTTATTATCACGTACGAAAAGCGTATAACGTTTAGAGTAAGAGTATCAAACTCAAACCTGTCAGTCAGCTGCCGCAACCATTATTTTTCCCGATTTCAGTTTATTCTGGTTTCTCCATTTTAACTTTACGAGACATCAAACTTAAAGTTTATAGCATCATTAGGAATTATAACGTAGTTCAGATGGCTGGAAACAGGATGGAGGAAACGTTTAAAACTATGACATCAGAGTTACATCATCAAAGATGTGGATGGAAAAAAATAAGTCCGAGCGATATGAGACATTTTGCACATTGATTTATTATGAAAAAAAAGATAAAATATACAGAATAAATGTAATAATATATGAAATTTTTGGAAGAGACGAAAAACTTTTTTGAAGTACGTATAGGAATTCTGGATCACATTTAGAGAGGAATCCAGGAAAAAGCTCAAGAATCGTCTACTTATAAGCGATGTAACCATCCCGAGTTGATATTGTAAATTAAACTCCTAATAAACTCGTAAGCATTTTGTGTTCTATTATTTCACTATTTTTTATTACGTCATTTAATTTTTTTTAATATTTCCCTCTTTTATGATTCTGTAATTGCATCTTTCCCCTAATATTTTAACAGAAAAGCATTTGCATCTGAATAATTTCTCTTAAGGAAATCTAATCGAAATAGGATTGGATTAGAATCATTCTGGTATAGTTAGAACCATAATAGAACAACCAACAACACTTTAGTTACATTAAAATAAATAAGAATCACGGGGAAGGTTGCAGTATAACGGTAGGTCGTAACTATTATTTTCACAAGTATATATATTTCATGTATCAGTGGGTTGCTTGCATTTTCAAAGAGCACAATTTCTTGGTTATTTCATATCCTATAAAAATAAAATAACTGAAATAGTCGTCTTTTAGAAAAAGTATTAAAAGAAGTATTTCTTCTGAAAGCATTAAGACTTTTGGAATATCGTCACCAAAAACATTATAATACCAAGAATATTAGAAGAAGAGTTAAATAAGCGGGACATAAGTGTTACGTATTTATAATTCTGTGATATCAACAGAAGGTGGCAAATGTTCTGGAGGCTATAGAAACATCTTAGAAATGGAGGAAAGAGTACTATAAAATGAATCAAGAATGATAAAGTTACATAAAAACTGAAGATAGATTTTCTAGATGTCTGGAGTAATTACATTAAAAGATTACTGAATGAAATAAGCAGCGACAACACAGTGGTAGAAAATATTAAAGAGGAATTTCTAATATTAAAGAGTCAGAATGTCTAATATCATTAGACATTCTGACATTCAGTCAGAATATCTAATGATATTCTGTTCGAATATCATTAGATGATATTCGAACAGAAGTGGTCAAATATGGAGGTATAAAAGTTTTTCAGTGGCTACTGCATAATTCAGAGGACCTGGTCAGAAGGTCGAATTCTACATGATTTGAGTAGTTCCCTTCTGTATAAAGAGAAATCAAACTGAATGTGAAAATAGCATACTAATTTTCCTGCTAAGAGTTCCAGGTAGATTTATGCTGGTATATCTGATAAAATGCTATATAAAATTGTGGAATATAACAAAAATCTATAGTTAAGTTTTGTTAATCTGGAAAAGGAATATTAAAAGGTGCTCAGAGAAAAGATTTTCAAAAATATACAATTATCTGAGGTAAATGAAACATTACACAGAGTAATACATGTTTAAGTTGAAAATCAGCAGTTGCAATTGAAGGAAATACAGGAAGATGGTGTGATGTAAAATCAGGTGTAGGACAAGGATGCATGTTATCTTCTCTCTTATTCACCATCAATATAAATCCCATTCTGAAAAAAAAAAAGAAGCGGCATTAAACTGGATATAAGAATCGGAGATATCAAACTTTGCTCTTTGCTTTGTGCATATGATGTTGTATTCCTAAACAAATCCAGTGCAAATCTCCAGGATTCATTAATAAACTGAATAACAGCCGTAACAAATTTGGCATGAAAATTAGCGATTAAAAGACAAAAACTATGAAAATAGTTTTTGTCTTTGGAACATGGAATGGAACATGGAAAACTTTAACTGTATTCTCAATGGAGTTCCTATAGAACAAGTAAAATATTTCAGCTATTTAGGTCCAATTTTAGGAAGATTGCAAATTAACTATGGTAGACAACAGACTTAGTAAACCGGGCACTGCAGAGAGTCAACTGAATAAATGTATGTGGAATAAGAGAGAATTTAGTCAAAATACTAAACTAGCTGTATACAAGACAGTGCTCAAACCAATTTTAACACATGGATCTAAGAACTGAGTTAGAAATAAAACACTTGATCAAAGTCTTTAAATTACAGGTATGAGAATTCTGAGAAAATCAGGAGATTGAATAGATGGTATATGGTATCAATGGCAGAATCACATTATATACACGTGTTTTTTGCCAGGATGGCAGGAAAACAATCCAGAGAAAGACCAAGATTTAGGTAGACTGTTACAGTAAGAAGTGCCTTAGAAGACAGAAATATAGGTTTTGACAATATTGGAATCTTGACAGATAACAGATTAATATGGAGGAAATTTGTCGAGAGGAAGTTGGTAAAGACGTAATCTTTTCATATAGTATTATCATGATATCCTGTGAACCACATGAAGTTACATATCAGGAATTTCATCATGATGATGATCATATCCATACAAAAGCTGTTGTGGATAGATAAATATCTGGCATCTGTTCGATATCACCAAGTATAAGGTTTTGCACTTTGGACTAAGGAATGAATGTATTATATTATTATATTAGTGGGAATAAGCAAAATATTCATGAGGTGGAAGGAGTAAGAGATTTTAGGGTGATAGTAGATAAGGAGTTAAAGTTCAACACATCGGAAAGGTAGCGAAGATGATTCAGAAGATTTGAGGAATAATGTAAATAACATTCCCAAGTGGGGACAAAGACGTGGTTGTACCATTACATAACGCAGTGATTTGATTCGGCTGCATTTGAACTGTTAGGCGCAGGTATGGTCGCCTAGGGTTTGGGGAGGAGATGAAGACATAGTGACATAGTGAAAAGGGTTCGAATAATTAACATAATTTCAAGTCCGTGGAATGTTGGCATGAGGAAAAATTAAGAGAGTGTAAGGTGCAGAGTTTCTCAGATGACAGAAGTGGAGACATGACAGAAGTGGAGATATGGCAAAAGAAAATAGGTAGGTAACTACATAATTAAAATTTAATTTTCACTGTCTGAATGTATGAAAATTTATTGTCAAAATTCAACAAGTCGTTGAAGGGTTGTTATGGAATTTAGTGCAACGCAGACGTTTTAATACGTAGTAGGGTAGAAAACAACGAGATCATTCATGGAGGTTAAATAAGAGCTCGATCAGTGAGGGAGTGAGGAGCAGATTTGTCCCATGGAGAGTAGACAATGAGTGGAATAGATTGCTGTACGATGGAGGGCGGGAGGAGTGGTGAATGAATTTAAGGAGATGCAATGTGCGAGCTATATAGATCATCCTTGAAAAGTGCTAATGTTATTTATTTAGGTTGATAAAAAAATACGTGTACAACCAGTGGTACTAATACTATAGGTATACTATGGCATTATAGGTTTATAACTGTACTATTATAGGTTTAAAATGGTACTATAGATTTATAACTTTTCGTGTTAAGATATAAATAATTAACTCGAGGATTTTAAAAGATGAAAACATGTATGGCTTTCTATGTTTTTTTGTTTCTTGCAAACAAACTCGTTTACGAAGTGAAAAATAATTACAAGCTATTTCTTTCCAAATTTTCGAAGAAACATAACAGATTTTTATCCGAATTATTTCGATATCACAAGAGTAGCGAATGTTATTTGATAATTAAGATTATTTTGTAATTAAAGTACCGTATATTCCGGCGTATAAGTCTATTTTAGTAAAATTTAGTACTTTTTTTCAGCATTGAAAAAAAGTACTAAATTTTTTAGGTCGACTTATACACCGGGTCAAAAATTGATTGCTTTCCAAGAAAAAACTAGTACGTATCATACTCTGTTAAATTTATTAGCAATATACAAAAAGGGTAAATAAGTAAAAATATTTCAACTTATATCAAATTTATTTACAGAAAAAATTATTTACATGTTATATAATTATTTATTTACAAAAGAAAATAGGTAGGTAACTACATAATTAAAATTTAATTTTCACTGTCTGAATGTATGAAAATTCATTGCACTCTGGTTCTGTAATTTCTTCCGGTATATCGTCATATAAATTGTATTCGTTTTCTTCATCAGATTTAGCATCAATTTCGTCATCATTGTAAACAAAATCATCTTCCGAGCCATCTGATTTGTTAGATATAGCACATTTTTTAAAAGATTTTATTACTATATCTGGTTTTATTTCATCCCATGCTTTCGCTATCCATTCACACATAGTTAACAAAGACGCACGTCGCATGTCGCATTTGTCTTCCTTTTGTGTAACTTTTCTCTCCTTCTTGCATCCACGCATTTCACTGTTTTCGTAAACTGTCTTTAAATGGCTTGTTTATACAAACATCCAACGGTTGCACTAGTGAAGTTAACCCACTTGGAATCACTGTCATATTGGTATTATTCTCTCTTAATAAAGATTTTGTGCTCTCCGTTAAATGGGATTTGAATGTCCCACACTAGAAGACTGTTTGGATTTTTTAATGCACCTTGTCGTGTATTCTAAATATTTTTTTATCCACAGCTTAACTCCTGCTTCGTCCATCCAACCATTCTCATGAACATGGACAAAAACGTTTCTTAGAATTTTGATCTTTGGCATTGTTTTTCTTTTAAAAAATAATTATCATAGGTTTTAATTTAGTACCATCAGCCATACAAGCAAGTACAACTGTGAAACGGCTTTTTTCATGTCCAGTTGTTTTTAAAGAAATAGTTTTACTTCCTTTCAATTCTACTGTTCTATTCCTGATCATGTCAAACATAACTAGAGTTTCATCCATATTTCCGATTTGAGACAATAAATATTTTTTTTGCTTTCTTTTAGCAATTATAAATCTTTGAAAACTTAATAAGTTATCATCCATATCCTTTGGCAGCTTCTGTGCGATTTTCGTTTTTAGTCAAAGCACTAAATTTTTCCTTTCTATAAACCGGCTACACCAACTCACTATAGCTTTGAAGTTTTCGCTGTCCTTTTTATATGCTTTGCCCCACTTCAAAGCAAATAAACGAATATTATTTCTCGTTATAATAAGTCCATTTTGGCGATTTTCTCGAACCCAATCCGCAACATTATTTTCTAGAATAGGCCACTTACAAATTCCTTTCCGTAATGCGCACTTATTTTTTGGCATTTTCATTATTAAAGTTTCATTTTTTCTCCAATCGCGAACTAGTTTTTCGTTTACTCCGAACTGACGTGCAGCAACACAGTTAGTATTTTCTTTTGCAAATTTAATCACTTTGCACTTAAAACTCGCGTCATATTTCATTCTATTAAAAGGAGCCATTGCACTTTAGTTCACTATTGGTCAACTGGTCAATACGAAATAAAATTTCTTTTGTCAACTAGGTATTTTATATCTTTTGTTAAAACAAAGAATGGAAGGACTAAAAAGGCAGTTATGATCCTAGTGGTTGACTCCTGTATAAAAATTTTACTTAAAAACTGTCATAATTTTTATTTTTAAAGAAATTTTTCGAGTCGACTTATACGACGAGTATACTATAAAAACTCAAATAAACTCAAAAAATTCCAATATCGACTTATACGCCGGAATACACGGTATGTTCCATATCAGGATTGGCTAACTCTGGTACAGAACCTACGTGCTGATCACGAAGTAGCCTGCTAGTGAATTTCAAAATTGCGCCTGATGGGAAGGGAGTGGATTAAATTGGTTAAAAAAAAAAGCAGTAGCAAATTACTGAAAATAAATATCAAAGGATATGTCCAATAAATATCTTAAATATTGAATACAGTTATTATTTTTAACAATGGATATTAATAATCAAATCATTTCATTTTCTTTAAACTATTCTTATTACTACTGGAGAATTTACCACCAGAGTAAAGAAAACGGCCCAAATAACAGTTGCCGTTTTGTAACTGCCATTCTGGAAAATTCGCCATCCCTGTTCTGCATGACCGAAAATTAAGGAACATAGAACTGCAATCCTTGATGTTCATTATTCCCCAAGTTTGTGTCTGTTGAAGTCACAGCTCAGTTAACTTTGCGCAAAGATTTCTTAATAGTAACGTGGAATGCTAGTGATTTTTAAAATAATCCAGGATTGAAAGTGCTGTATTTTTTTGAAAATATTGAAAGAAATAGCTTGATCCCTTTTCTTATGTCTTAGATGATGTTATTAACAAGAAATGAAAACACAGGAGGATGGTAGAGCAATGTTTCCAGCCTGAGATTATTTCGATCTGACTCCTAATCATGTGCGTAATTTCAAAGATTCATTTATCGGTCATAATCTTACATACTTGTAAATCGAAGGGTATCAGGAACATCTATCTAAAAGTACTGATGCAAATTAATTGCAATTACTGTTTGTTTCTAGCGAAATTTATTTTCATACATGCATAATTTTGATAAATGACAGATTCTTATTTTAAAGCTAGAATAACTATAGGCAAATAAAAACACAAAATTCACTTGCGTTGAAAATCATGAGGAGCAGTAGGATAACTTTTCAAAATTGGGAAAGTCATATTTTTATTAGAAATATTATTTATACAATCTTTCTAATAAAAAATAGCTTTTATGTAAATCTTTAGATATTTTTACAGTATAGATGAAGGGGATTTTTTAGCTCATGACAGGTTAGAGGAAAACTCGGGGTCATCCCCGGAAGTCAGTAAGGATGTAGTCAGGAAAAAATTGAGATCCTTGTTCTTTTCTTTTCATGGCATGTGGTAAGTAAATGGAATAAGCTGCTAGTGGACATTTGTGAGTGCATCTTCGGTGAATATTTTTAAGGAAGAATATTATTGGTACCAATGAATTACACCTTTCAGGATTCTCCCTTATTTCCTGGAGGCGCCTACATAAAATCAATAAAAATGAAAAAAAAAAAAAAATTCGTAGCTCAACCACGGTACGAATGTACTATAGGTTTACAAATAAACTTTTGTGGGTATGAACAACATTATATATATTGTATTTTTTAGTTATTTTTTACAAAGTCTGGAAACTCGGTGCTAGAACCAAATATGGAACTTTTCAAGCCTCTTCAGGCCTTCAATAAACGGAGTCTCATCACCCTGTGTGAGACTCCCTTCAACTGGGAGTCTCACACAGGGTGATGAAATTCATCTTCCACCTAAAAATACCCACAAGCATCCAGGCCTATACCGAAATTCAAACCCGCAGCTTATTGGTTAGAGAGTGGATGCGTTAAATTATTACGCATTGAAATTTTTCGAAAGCAGTGCATTTTCCGATAATTACAGGTACACAATTACTAACTCATGCATTACGTTCTATGAATTACGCTTCAACGCTCCTTGACGTATTTGATATGATGTTACTCTTACATCAGAGAATTTTGTTCTCTGATGAGTTAGCAGAGAATCGGATTGTGTTGTCTGCTATAAACTACTGCATTTCATGAATTTTTCTGTATAGTGATTGGCACGAAAGATATACATAATACTGCTAAGGATGAGTTAAATGTAATGTCTGTATAAAGAATATTCAACGGTTTATCCGCATTACAAAACACATAGTAAATTCAGTTTAATCCTTGATCCAAGTGTAAGCAAACAAAGTTTGAGCCTGAAAATATCTTCAGGACTGAGATAAGGTGGTACACCTCTTGGCAACTCGTAGCAAAGGTGGACCAAGGTCTCATCACTCCTTGTCTCAGTATCTCCCATAATGCAAAGCACATCTCCTTGAGGATATGTATACTGCTATGCATTATAAATGTCCGCTTATACAAACCTTACCTCAGTCTTGAAGATATTTTCAGGTGAATAAAGGATTAAACTAAATTTATTATAGTCTAACCAAGTGAAAAATAAACTTCCAACATCTTTCTCTAAATCCAGAGTAATTTAATAATAAAGTGGTACACCGGTTGGCAACTCGTATAGGTAAATATTACCTCTCCATTGCTTCTGCCTTTGTATCACCACTCTGGGTTTACCTCCCACTGACGAGACCTCAATAAAGTTCGAAACCGGTGCGGCTCTGGGTCTGATTTGAGAGGCTCTGCTTGGGGGTAGGTTTTTGCCTGTCTCTGAGTAGGGCCGCCGCTGAGATTATGGCTCTGCTTGGTGGTGGTGGGGTGAGCTTGCCACTGGGTAGAGCCAATGCTGAGAAGTTTCTCAGTGACGAGGTGAGCCTGTCACTGAGTGGAACTACGCTGAGTTGGGCGATCTTTCGGGATGGTCTTATTTTTAGAGCCCACTTCACCTATACAAAGGTCGAAACCGGTCTGGTTAGTGGCCCTTCCCTTAATGCATAGTAGTATACATGTCCGCAAGGAGATGTGCTTTGCATTATGGGAGATACTGAGACAAGGAGTGATGAGAGCTTGGTCCACCTTCTACGAGTTGCCAAGAGATGTACCACCTTACCTCAGTCCTGAAGATATTTTCAGGCGCAAACTTTGTTTTCTTACACTTGGATGAAGGATTAAACTAAATTTATTATATAGTCTAACCAAGTGAAAAATAAACTTCCAACAAAACATAAAGTATGTAGGTGACTTTTATTTTTTAATTTATTTATTTTTGTTTTGAAGATCCATAATATGATCGCTGAAAAATTCAAACATATTCAAACTAATAGTCGTTAATGCATTCGAATCCTGCGCCTGACTAAAAATGCAATGAAACGTGGAATCTTGTTCAAGACTTTTTTTTTTTTACGTTACTATGTATTCGGTATAAACCCCGACCTGAAATGAGACAAATAAATAGCCTTTATTAAGCAAACATATTCAAATAAAGCAGCGCCACCCCTCGGTCCTTCGGCCTTTTTAAGTCAGTAGAATCAAAACATCAACATCTAAAAATTAAAAGCGAAATGTACCTTAATTCAACCTAATTGAATCAAAATAATAATAATAATCTTAAACTACACTGACTTAGATAATCTAAGTGTAAGATAACCAAAATTCCTTAAACAACCCAATCTGACACTACCAAGAACTATTTAATAACCGGAGAACAGCCCGTATTCATTTCCAACGAGGACAAGCACTCTGAAATGAGAAACAAACAAACCAAAATGGCAGTAACATTAGTGTTATCCTACAGCGTAAGCCGTAAATAACGAAGATTAGTTCATTATTATTCTTTCTCTTTTCTGACTAGCAATACTTTGCGCATAACTTTATAACTTTAAATAATGACTCAAAAAAATTCTAACAAAATAATATTTGTGACTTTTAATCCTCATTATAATTTCAATCATTTTATTTCACATAACTGAAAAGTTAAACCTTTCTTATATATACCATACATACATATCATTATTATTATTATTACATATATACAGAAGAGAACTTTCAATCTTACCGGGTTTAAGGATAAATGCTTGAAAACTGTAAACACCGTTATGAATTCAATAACATCTAAAAACTGTTTCATTGGCAGTGCTAATATTAAAAGCAGAGCAGCATTCAGTTACATGGCTTCTATCACAAAACAAAACAGACGACAAAAATTAAATTAGTACAGTTTACGACAATTCCAACCAGGGGCGCTAATACACAGAAGCGTTGAAGAGGAAAAAACAAACGATATGACTTAATTAATTGAAATATATAAATAAAATGAGATTTCTTACGAAATTGCAAAGTTACTCACAGTTTCTCATTAAAATAATAAATTCTTAAAATTTTATTCCATTTATTTGAAAGAAGGAAGCCTAATTTTTCAATGAAAAAAAAAACTAATTTAATATGATTTCTTTCATCTTGGATAATGCTTCTAAATACACGATAGCTATGAATATTAATCCTTAAAAAAATTCAAACGTACCTCAAGATAGTGATTACTGAAAAATATAATAGCACTTTTCTCTTTACAATACTTTCTCTTTTTTTAACATAATTTCACAAAGTATTCGTTTGAATTACTTACTAATTTCAGTACAGATCTATTGCAAATCAATTTTCGGATTTAAAATTGTGAATGAGACAATTTGATGGTATCCAGTTCTTTGCTGCTGATGCTGAGTTAAGAAGGCCAATGGTAAATGAAAGGGATGTAGCAATCCCACAAGACGATTGAATAAGTTAACATTTTGGGCAAAGGATAATTTGTTTTTCTTTTAATGTAAATTCATTCATTTTGGACTGAAAAAGTTTAAGCTTGTATATTCTATTTATGGGGTTTCACTGATGGAAATTGATCAGGTCGGGAAACTGGGAGTTATGGTTGATAGGGAACTAAAGTTCAGATGCCATAATGCAAATATTGACAAAACAGCACAGAAGATTACTTGGATGCTCAAAAAGACGTAAGGACAAAGAAGTCATTATTCCTCTTTATAATGCTCTGATACTCACATCTGGTCTATGGTGCTCAGATTTAGTCGCTTGGGTTTCTTAACGATGTGGGGCTGGTTGAAAGGATTCACAGGTGGATAAGAAAGATGGTTTTGGAACTGTGGAATGTTTCATATCAAGATAGATTGAAAATTTGTGGATTATTGCAAAAATTGACAGATAGCAGGAGGAGAGGAGGCATGATAGAAACTTATAAGGTGCCAAAAAGGTTTTATAGAATGGAAGTGGGGGGGAAATATTTCAGTATATAGCGGGGGAACGGGAAACAAGAAGTCATCACTGGAAGTTGAGTTAAAGCTGCAGTTGCAAGGATGCGAGGTTTCGATTTTTTTTTTTTTTTTTTCTGCGAGGATGGTGAATGAGTGAAATGGATCGCCTAAAGTGGCTGTCAGTTAAAGGAGAAATATAATTGGTATTATGTGAATAATGGTTGAAGTGCTAATCGTGAGATTTTAGATACATTGTGAGAGGTGTGTGTGAGGTATGTTGCGAGTGTTTGTGGACCTTCCTCGATGAGCATTTAAACTCCATATAATGTTTGTATTATTAACAATTGTAACGAGAAAGATATTTTCACAAAAGTGACATCTTCTTTGTTACTTCCTTTAATTTAAATTTAAGAATTTTTTTTTTAAAAAAGTTTTCTTAAATTTTCTTTCATTATCTGTTCTTATATGGATAAATCCAAGTTATTAATGCCTTTCACTAAAAAACTCAGTGGATTGTTTCCCAGGCTTAAATAATGCATCTTACCACTTCTAAATTTTGAGCGTGAACTTTGCTATTTTTGATTCTAGCTTCAAACGATAGATTAAAAAAAAAAAAAATCAAATATTCAACTTCCCTTGGGAAGATCAATATTTGAGTAATACTAACCTAAATACTTATCTGATACCTTTTCTTTCCCAAGAGAAAGCAGACCGAACTCTTCCAGTCGTGAGTTTTGGAAATAGGTAAGCGGTCTTCGCCATCAGTGGTAGTTGAGCTCATGCCTACTGATGATTTGTAGACTTAAGGCCGACGAGAACACAGCAGACAGGAGTTGCTATCTCGTTTTTTCCATAACCCATGTTATTACTATTTGAGTTTTGTGGTCTGTTTCTGTTTATTATTATTATTATTGTTATTATTATTATTAAAGACCTGCTTTTTTCTGGGAACAAGAAACCCTACCTATTTACCTACCTACTTGTGCCAAAGACGGACTAATTCTTAACTTGATGAAAAAAGGCGTAGAAAAATTCCTTTAGTCGGCGAGTAGAATCTAACAATACGTTTCTTCTGTTGATTTAGCATCATGTAAGTACCACAAGATTATACAACCAGCAACTAATTACTATTATTATTATTATTATTATTACGTTACACATTCATGGAGGTGCAAAGACTCATCGCTGGAGTAGTCTCTACACCATACAACCCGCTATATATACTACTTAATCCTCCATCTATACACCACACCATTTACCAACTAATACAGTATATACATAATCTACCATCTACGCATTACGATATCTGCTGCCCAGTAGTAATATTTTGTTTCTTTTAATTGCGTGTGTTCTCTAGCCGATTTTCCAGTGTGCGGGATGAAAAACTCGAGTATCCAGTACGGGGGGGGGGGCTTGATATCACAGTATGAGTTTAGCTGCTCAGCTTCCATTGAAAATTATTTGTACTTGACCAAAATCGACGGTCTTTTGCAGTCGAAAAGTGTGTATATATATATATACACATATACACATTTCACGTCCTCACAACTTCGGTACAGAGACGGTCGGGATCAATAATATCTTTAGAAACTATTCAGAATTTAATTAGATAATTATTTATATTATTATTAGTTCTAATTATTAAACTTTATTAGTTCATTAGAATTAATAATCAACCTTTACTGATATAAATGTTTAGCTTAATAGTTAATTCCAACTCTTGCAAAATGAATAAATAATTAAGGAATAATTAAGAATAACAAATAATGAATACTTGTTAAGGTTAATAAACTTGATAAACTTGTGTCGTGATATTTATTATTTTAATATTCATGATTGTTATCAGAGATGGTGGCGCAGCAGTGGTGTGAACCTGGTATCAATTATTCTCGAAACTTCACACCTCTCCTCTCGCAACAGAATTCGTGAATTTCATTTTTGTGGGGGACTAATAATGACTGAAAGCGTCATGATCTGCTGCATAAACTGTCGATCTTTCTGTATAATTTGGAAAAACTAGACGTGTTGTAAGAAATTACATAGAATGCAGTGCAGGCTATCATGCGATGGGAAGTTTTTTCAATCACATCTTTATCTCTAGAAATCTAACAGCTGCCAAAGTTAATTAATTCGAGTTCATTGCTGATCGCAAACATAAGATAGCGTGTGTGTCTTGATGATAGCTATTTCCACACGGTCAAAACTCAGAGAATGATTATGGTTTGATAAGCATGGATAGTCGAGGGATCTTAATTCTATAAAGCGAATTTGTGACTTGGACTAAACGACATAATTACCATCACGCATCTTTCTTTGTGTCGACATGCATATCAAACTTTATTTATCAACGGGTTGGTATGATATTAGAAACATTCTTCACCATTTTGAAGCAGTTATATCACTTTGTTTTAGAGCTGTAAGGTGGCCCGGATACTCTTCAACATTATTTACAGTGGTCTGAAACTAATTAACTATTTGAGTAAAACCCCAAAACAAAATAACAAGCGAGAAATCGACATTCCCAAATGTTTTTTACACCTTTGTTCGCGCAAACGATGATTTCGAAAGTTTAAGAAATCTATTGTTATCTCTCCCCTAAAAGCTTTGATTCGATAGCTTTCAGCCCACTATCAGCGAACATAATACACTGACTGCATATCTTTAGTGATATCGACTATAATTCCAATTAATTCCCGAACTCTTAAACTACGTAGAAGTAGCACAAATAATTTCCTAATTCATCCATGATTCTTAGTTTATTACTGTTAAGAAGATTTTTAAATCTCCTAAATTACTAACAGATAAGCTCTGTGTATCAGACAAACGAAAGCTTTCAAAACGATGGAGGACAATGAAAATTAATCTAGTCATTAGTGCTTAGAATATTAATCTAGACTAATATGCAAATGCTCCACAGCTCTTCCGGTCTTGCTTTCTGGTTCTTCTTTAATATTTTTCAAATAAAAGCTAGCGTGATATAGTTCATGATTCTAAACTCCTTGACCCGCTTCCGTACATTACAAAACAAAACATCAATCATCATCATGCAAGTGTTCAAGATTTCATGAATGTATACAGATAAAAGCACTCGTTTTTCTTCTTTTTCATGTTCTTTTCTTCCATTCTTGAGTTTTTTTTTTTTTTTTGTTTCATGCTTCTAATCGCGAGGTCATGCCAATCGTGAAATGGCGTTGCTACTCAGGAATAACCACGCATAATTCATCAGCTGTAAGAACATTGTCTCCTTATCCCTAAGTCACTTCATTATATGTCTCAGATGGGAGTACTGTACATTTTTGGTCTCTTGAGAATGTCAGCTTAAATCTCTGGAGAAACCTCGATTGCAATGTGTTAATTAATTATAACAATTTCATTATATCCCACTATACACGTTTGTGCATTGTGTGGAATACACACTATACATATATGTGTGTATGTGGTTTTCTCCCGAAGTTATTGAGATGAGGGTATGTAATGGATATCATCCCATGCAATATATTTTCTTAGGTAAATTTCCATCCACCCTGTATGAAGCCGGCTAACTCAACTTTCTGATGAAATGTGAAAAACACTGCAAACTATATGGGTTCTTTGTGTCCAAAACACTCATCCGGTATGAAGTATATTTGCTAGAAGGAAGATCGTGATTCGATTCTCGTCGCCAACAAGTAAAACTTTTTCAGTCAGTTTCTGATTTCGTTGATCATTGGCCCAGATTAATAGGTTTTTTTGTTTTGTTTTGTCTCCTGGAAACTCGATTTTTAATTGCTCATCTCAGAAAAATCGAAAATTTACACTAATCGAGATAATAATGTACGAGTCAGGATTTAAGATCACGAGATGGCAGCAGTTATCTGCCGTGCCCATTCCCCGAAGTCTAAATCTTCAGTAGCCTTGAACCCAACAGTCGCGACGCTTGTTGAGGAAGAGACCAGCTTGTCCACCGAAACTTAATTGAGCCAAGAAGAGTTTAACCTTCCTTTGGGGAATAAAAAAAAAAAAAAGATAATAGAGGAGTTACCTTATCTACTTATTCAATAATTAATAATCATAATGTTAGTAATAGTTCACATTACCAGCCGCGCTGCTTTCCCTCCATGACAGATTTCTTCCTTGAAAACATTTCTTCCTTGAAATGCTTAAAATTAGCAATATGTTATAATAATCTACTACTAAATCTGTGCTCTTTTGAATATTAATTATCAAAACTTATAATCTGTTAAATTTTATGGCTAGGGTCGATACATATGATGGATTCCTGAATTTTAGGTTGTGTTTGTCCTCGATTATGTATTGAGAGATTTATTTTCTCTTTTTTTTAAATTAATTTTCGGATATTCTATAACAAAAATTGCGAATTATGATAACATAAATAGTGATTTTCCTTGTGAACCTTCCAATATAACTCTAAAGAGATCAAACCGGTTTATTATTCAAGAAAAACTGACATTGAAGAAAAATGCCTTCATCAACATATATAAGCTTATCCTTTTTGTTGATCTTATTCCTATTTGTTTAATAGTCCATTATTATTTGGATTATTCATTACGAAAAATAACGAAAACATGTCTACCATTCCAAATATCATGATGGGTTAAGGTAAACATTTGGAATGGCTCGTCTGATGAAGATGCCAAAAGGCAAAATATATTTACAAAATCATTTAAAACATAGAACAGTTTCGAATAATTAAAATTAAGAAGCATGGCGGGAAGGAACTTACGAATATTAACAAAAATTAAGAAAGCAAACATCAAAGTATGACAATTTCTTTAACAAGAAAAATATAAAAGAAATCAAACAAAATTTAAATAATTGAATTTAAACGTAAGTCATTTTCGTCGTAGACACACAAAAGTTTTTCCATTAATATATTTAAACCATTAATTTAAATAGATATAGACTACAGCAACACAGTAGCACTCGCAAGAAAAAAATCTTATCCATTAACTGACACACCTTAAATAAAGTGACCACCCTGGAGATAAAAGCCATTCCCACAGTTATCATTTGGCAACGTCACAAAATGAAATTATTCTCTGAATAATCGAGCACTCATAAATGCATAAATAATCTTTGTACTGAATTTCCCATCCCTTCATTATAGACACATTTTTGTCTAAATCGCTACTCTTATCCTAAAAGGACTTCTGTTCGAGTTCCATCCAAAAATTCTCTCTCTCTGCAACTGTTCTTCCATTTATGAAGCTTTTGTGTCTCGCTTATTAGACTTTGTGTACTGAATGCTAAAATCTCGTCACCATAATTAAGAAATCAATCCCGTTGTTGATGCTGTTCAATACGTTACTGTCACTCATGTGGTGTTTCAGCTCGCGACCACCTTCAATGTTCAGTACACACCTCTTTTTTTTTTCTTCTTTTTTTTTTTTGTTTGGTGGAAAATTTTCAGCCTTCGGTTTCACACAGTTCCCTGTTCATCTAAGAATTTACTAATACCCAAAAAGAGCAGTTTACGTTGAAGAAGATGATGGTTTACCATCCTCTGACAACGTCAAACGGAAACTTTTGTTTCCGTTAAATGTATTTGGTAGCACAGACTAACTTTTCCGGTGCAAGGACACAACACAGGCATTGACAAAATTCAGATGGATAGGTTAAATACTTGTAAACTTTAATGATAACATCTATCAAGAAAAGGATCACCACTTTACGTAAATTTCATCTAGGTCGCGAAGAACCCTTATGAGGACTTTTAAGCTGAAGGTGAGTTAGTCAGTATCATAAGGAGTGATAGGAGTTTTCATCGAGAAATTCGGGTCTTTCATCCCGCGCAAACGGGACAAAAAAAAAATGCATACACTCGACAGACATAACATATAGATTTCATAGAATTAGCTGCTTTGGCCATATTTCAGATAACCTAACTCAACCACTCTATTAAGCTTTTTTTTTTTCATTTTTGTTGAAATATTTCCAGCTAGAAACTCATTCGAACAACATGTCTTCTCTTCAAATTCTGGTTACTACCATTCATATTTGTGCATATTATACATATCGGCAATGTCCTTCGATTGGAAAGGCCTCGTTTTGATCTCGCTTAGGAGGCGAACCTTCATAAGAGTTTTTACACGTGAAGGTGACTTAGCCAGTCTCACGTGGAGGTGGAAGGATTTTTCCTCCTGGAAACTAAAGTTGTTCGCCCAGTGGGTTCTTCATATCCTTAATTGCTTTGACAGTGTGATTTTAAATAACAACAGCATTTATTATGTTCCTTATTATTCCTTACGAGGTTTCTCCTTTAATTTCTTTCTCCTCCCAGTTGCATTTTCATTAGTTGTCTGATTGACTTTATCTTATTCATTTTACTCACTTTTTCTCCTCTTCTTCACTTTTTCGATAATATTCCTTAATTGCATCCGTTTTAATGACTACGTTTCTTGATGTGTTTCAAGAGCGAACTGTCATTT
The DNA here is from genome assembly GCF_054136105.1 of Typopeltis vanoorti. Classification (NCBI taxonomy): domain Eukaryota; kingdom Metazoa; phylum Arthropoda; class Arachnida; order Uropygi; family Thelyphonidae; genus Typopeltis; species Typopeltis vanoorti. The sequence goes on from NC_143562.1 coordinate 38,074,282, forward strand.
ACACATTTCCAGTAGTCCTGGTGAAATCGACAACAGAAGAGTGTCAATGCATCAACTTCACCGCTAGGGGGAAGTTGAGAATTTAAATTGCACTTTGCTTAGCATTTTCATCTTCTTAAACTTAATATTCTTTTTCTTTTAGTGTAATTTTTGAGAACCTCTCTCTCTCTCTCTCTCTCTCTGTGTGTGTGTGTGTGTGTGTGTGTGTGTGTGTGTGTGTGTGTGTGTGTGTGTGTGTGTGTGTGTGTGTGTGTGTGTGTGTGTGTGTGTGTGTGTTTTCCTCCTAAGTAACTTTTAAACTAACTTTAACATTCTCTCCACCTCACTAATTTGTTTTCCAAATATTAAATCGTATTCAATAACGAACGTGCACAGTTCCTTATATACTGATGGATCTTCTGAATAGTTTAAGCTTATTCAGATGAAATGTTTCAGGATGTTACTCTAATGGTTATTGATTAATAAAGCGGTATTTCTGTTTAAACACGTTATTTATGTTGGGACAATTTCCATATCTAGTTTTTCATTACCATTTTCCCTCGCGTGTGTTCCCTCAATAGCCTGTCACCGTTCCCTGTTAGCTTTACTTTCTCAATACTTTTATGCCACAATCATTGACTTGTTCCTTCGTATTTGTCTCTGTGGATTCTACTTTCTATTTAAATATTTGTCTTTGGTCCTTTCACACTTAACAGCAAGTAATGCAGAATGCGGTCTTATATATGTTTATTCGTTTATTTATTTCGCAATTCAGATCGAAGTGTATCTTCCGTCTTTATCTATTCCTCTTTCAACATGAATTTATTTATTTATTTTTTTTTTTTTTTGCTTTACTATAGCCTACCCACATCATGGTCTTTATTTTCTTTGTTATTCAGATTTACAATTTTGTTGATGTGATTTCGAATATTTTTGACAAATTTAAAATTTAGCGAAATGACACGAAACGACAGTAATAACTTTGTATCTAGTAGGTGGAATTTAATGAATATAGGTATTTGGGATCTAGATGTAGATTCAACTGTTGTAATAAGGAACGATGCAAACTGTACAAGAATGCGAATACGAATTTTTTTATTATTGTTTACAATAATTTCCTCCTTCTATCGTAACTTTTTTCAGGAGGGTTGTAATATCGTGCGGATAAGAATCTCTGCATATCTTTAGTCGACGTTGCACTTCCTCAAAAAAAAAAAAAAAAAAAAAGTTTTAATGGAGCCTTATGTGTAGCTGGGTGGTAATTTTCATGTCGCCAGATGCGAAGCAGAAAAACCAAAAAAGTTAGTTAAAGCAACCAAATAGAAGAACGTTTTTAGCTTTTTTTTCCCCTAGTTAGTCGACCTTAGGCGTAGATAAGTAGGGCTGAGTTTTAATCAAGAAATTCAGAAATATTGATTATAGCACTCGCACTACATTTTACACAATAATACCAGTTATGGTTAGGAACACGAAATGGTGGAAGATGCCTGCCATACTCTCGTCATTCGTAATGCTACAAATAGTAGGCAGAATCTTTATCCTTTGTGATTATTGATGATAACTAGCTCATTTCTGCTAAAAACGTTACTCCTGAAAAAAGTTCCGCCTACTGAGTTTAGAGAACGATAACGATTTATTTATTTAGGGTATTTATTTTATATTTTGATACCTTTTAACCAGCTAGAAATGTGGAGCATGCAGTAAACAATCGATTAAAATAAAAAAGAAGAAGAAAGAAAGACTACTTATTGACTATATTCTGGTTTTTGAAAGCTGAAATACACACTGTCTGCTTTGCCACCTGGCGGAGCAAACAGCAACTATTATTATCGTGGAAACTCAAAAGTATATCCAGCACATCACATCCCTTTTAAATACACTAAATTTTAAGTGTGTAATCTCGATAATAATCTCGAAACGAAATATTTGAGCATGATCGCAATCTAAAATCATACCCAATTAATTTTTCGATACGAAATATTTGATTATAGAGATTATGATGAGTATTATTAAATTATGGCATATAACCGTATTTCGCTACTGTTGTTAGATTTGTTTCTGAAAAGAGTTTATAAAGGTTCGCGTACTAGACAAGATTCAAACCAGACCAAAGGACATCGTCGATACCGATTGAACTACGATAGCGCCATAGGATTTTTAAAGAAAATAAAATATTATTAAATTATTAACTGAATCTATATAAATCCAGTAATGATTTCCGCACTACAATAGAAAAATTCAGTTGTGTGTAATTTCTACACTAAATAAAGTCTCAACCATAAAAGTAAATCATTCTTCAGTAGGAGAGCATCTTTCAAAAGCTTTTGCTTCTTTCTCAGTTCAGTTCTCTCGACATTTTCACAGGAAGCAATTAGCCTAAGACGAATTTAGTGCTAATGGAAAAAACAAACCGACAGAATGATTCAAACAAGCACGTAGTAATTCAATGAAGGAAGGCAAAACACGAGACGCAAAGAAACACTTGATCAGTTTTGGATCTTTGAGGATTTAGGGACAGTTATATGCCAACAACGTCCTGTTAACTTCACAACTGCTATCCATGCTCTGGTTCACGGCTAGCATCCATGTCTGATTGGGAGAAAATAATTAACTGTCTTCAACGTATTCTAGAACCATAATGAGGGAGGAATTGGATATCGAAAAAGATAGATTTCAAGAAACTTCACCGTGTTGCTTTTGATACAAAAATATATATCTTACGTTTCTATTTCTTGTGATCTTTTAACATTTCTTAGCATCAGTGAACCCACTTTTTTATTTAATATATACATGGGAAACTCGCTATCTGTAACAGTTAGCGTAGATGATGTGCTCAATTTTCCGATAGTTCCATGGGTGAGCTGTACTTCATCCTTGATCAGTAGGGTGTGGACGGTGCGCACTAAATTTTTTTATGCTACTAGACCAAGTCCTGTGTGACTTGAATAGATAACACGAAAGTGTATTACAGGAAGGTGTGCTATACGTTTTCTTTTATTATTATGATTTCGGATGGAGTAACATGACCTGATACATGTAATGAATCTCATTGCCAATGTTAACATAATGAAACTGGGGCAGCAGCAGCATTGTGAACTGATTGTATACAAAGAGAGTTACAAGGTTGATTAATGTTCCAAATACCAAGGATTCGCGATGCGGACACTCTTTGTGGTTGGGTCATCCGTGTTATTAGGTGTGAGGTCTTCCAAGTAATCAATATTCTTCACTTACTGCAGATGCGGTCACTGGAGACAAAGCGATATGATATATAATTGATGAGACAGAATAACCATTGCCTTGTGTAACTATCAAAGACTTTCTTCGGAGAACTAATATTAACAGTATATGTGTGTATAAGACTTTTCATTAGTGGTATTATTATTATACTACCGGCAAGATGAGTTGCAGCGATTTATTATGGTCCATTCGGCATGATGGTTGGCATTGATTCATTATGGAATATCTATACACGACCAGGGATAGCGATAAACAAAACTTAGGAGATTAACCACCTAACCAAAGAGGGTTATTTTTTTTTCTTTTTTTGTCTTTCAAATCCCGTCTCCCTACAGCTCTAATTTTAGAACCTTACCTTGATAATAATAATAATAATAATAATAATAATAATAATAATAATAATAATAATAATAATAATAATAATAATAATAATAATCAATATATAAATAATATTCTCTTAAACTGGCAGCTTCATCCATCCTGAACATCTCCAAACCTTAATTAGGAAGAGGTATGAGTTATACTTGCGATCTCCATAACTTTCAATAGGAGTTATTGTATATGTTCTAGGGGATATGGGAAGTTGTTGTGTAACCAGTGACTGAAGAAAACCAACAAGTTAGAAACAGTGATTCGGAGAAACTAACTAGAAATTTCTCCTGACCAATAAAAGGTCGATACATGGACTTTTTTAAACAGTGCAGTAACAAGAAACTCACGCTGAACGCTATCGCTATGCCATCACTTTCGAAATTTTTTAGATGTTTCTTAGTATTAACAACATTTTCTTTATTTGGTGTGAGTGTCTCCACATGAGGCTTTGAAAGAGCTGTTCAAACTGAGCATGAGTTATCTCGGAAACTCCGGCTTTTTTTTTTTATTCCAGAGAACAGACAAGCCGACCGCAGAACACACTCAATTAGGATAAAAAATATTAGGTCATAATTGTAGCCAGTACTAAAATAAAGATTAATATGCGGAACGTGAAACGAACTCATAAAGAATTATCATTTGAAAGCTTATGAATTGCGGTGGGCAAATATTTACAATAAAGAAGACACGATAGGAAGTTCCGAGTCCGCTTTTGTGTTCTTGACACCTTTCTTCAGCCAATGCTCCATTCTTATCACTGGCGATTTATAATGAAACGTCATTAGCTTCTGAACTTTTTTTTTTTTTTGTAACGAAAATTGCCGTGTCCTGTAATTACAGAAGTCGTAAAAATCCTCGAAACCTAAGTAGATTTATTTTGAAGTATCCAGTCGTAAAAGTCAGCGTCTCGATCCTTAATTTCTCTAAACGGAAGCGAATTGTTGTTTAACCCCATTAGGGTGGTGTGTTAATCGGTCCGCATAATCGACATTTCCACAGAACTTGCCCGCATATAAGATGTGTGCCATCGCATCCTGTTGATGTAATTTGTCTATGAGAGTAAGGGGGGGAATTGGGGGAGAAGAAAGGTCAAAATACAAGTCGCTTGGTCGAAAGTGAGTCCAAGGTTTTGCTTGTCGACGATATTTAGCATGCCGGACTTAACTCGTTAAAAAATGCACCTGTCATCTGTAACTCACTGAAACTTTAGTCCGGAATATAAATGAGAGGATGCGAGCAAATCACTGTCTTCTTATCACTCTAAATTGTCGCAATGTCTGCTGATACGCTTTCTCGTGGGAAAATGCGCCCGTAGTTTGCATCTTAAAAGCATAGCAATTAGAAGATTACAATCAATTCGATTCTCTTTTTATAGTCAACCTCCTTCGATAATTTTGGTCAATTGTTTGTCTCTCTCTCTCATAATAAGTTGTATATTGTGGTGGAGGAGACGGTTAGATGTGTGTAGCGGAGTGGATTAGAGTGCCCTCCCGCGATGTCCCATGTAATAATAATAATAATAATAATAATAATAATAATAATAATAATAATAATAATTTATTCACTTATCAAATACACCAGCAGTTACAATCTCGGTATTTAGTAATAAATATTACATCAAGTACCGGCATCAAGTAATGGCTGACAATTTCTTGTTAAAGACAAAGAACTGTTTACTTATACACTGATATTCACCGATCTAGAAATGAATAAATAAATACCTGTGTGTGTGTGTGTTCATCCTTTAATGATATTCTTAGCAGGACCTGCGAAACAGGTCTGCAGCACTAGTCCGGGTGATATTTCACTTTAATGTGCCCATCAAAAACTTTCCGTAGATAAGTAATGTCAGTTAACAATAATTGGTTATACGCGAGCCATTCACTTGTAATTCAAAAAATCATGTTACCTCAGCAGTAAGCACGTGGATGCAGGTGTATTTAAGCATACACTTGCCATAGAATACGTTATATTAAAATAAAAGTGACACTGGGAGTGGCCAGATGCTGTCCAACGTGCTGGATATTTTATACATGTATGTTACCTCTTTCTTTCCCAGAATTCCATTCGGCTCTTTTAGAAAGAGCACCGTATATTGCGTGTATATTATGCCTAACGCTAAATAAAATATAACATACTTAATGGACTTTGCTACAGCAATGAAAGTTGTGATATACTTATGGATGGAAAAAAGACAACGCAACTTTTTCGTTCTTTATAATTATAATGTTAATTATATAATTAATTATATACTTATTTATAATTATAATTATACTGGAAATTTTAAAAAAATGAAATAAAAAGCAAATCTATTTGAAAGCTATAGCCGTCATTTTTAATCTGCTAGGTGTTTGAGATATCTTACGGCAAATACGTTTGTTTCGTGGAAACTTCATTAGCGCTATGAAAGTGTGATTAACTCTGCCAAATCAAAGCGTGCATTCTTCAGCTGGTTTATCTGCTCAGCAAGATGGAAAAACCCGAAATGAAAACCATATGCCCCTGCGCATAAGTAATCCATTCATCAGGAAACCCAGATCAGTGGTGACCTAATTTCTGACTTTCCTCGTATATTAATCCAAAACGATGAAAATAAAATAAAATAAAAAGGTCCGTAAAGAAATCACGACACACCCGCACACGTTTACTTTTGTACTTACGAGTATACTAATTTAATAAATAATAACATAACTGTAAAGTCTAATAAATCGCTTATCGTAATTAATATGTAATTAAAAACGCAAGTTTACGTTAGCAGTATATTAGTTATGGTATTTAGTAAAAAAGATTTCACTACGTAATTTTTATACGATTTATAAGAGTCGCTGGTATTTTTTTGTTAAGCTACCGCCATCTAGTGATAATAATAGTTGTCGTTTAATAAACGCTTCATTCTGATACGATAGTAACGAAACGCTACTGACATTGTCATTCAAAATTTCTGGAAATAATTCAAGAAGCACAACGAAAACAATGCGTGTAAAAACATTACTTATTACTGAATAAACAAATCTTCAATCACCTATCAAAGAGATCAAATTTAATATGTTATTAAACTAAAGTCAAAGTTATATTTTTCCGTTGTATGATTATTTCAGTTCGCATCATATACGTTAACGATGATAACCTAAAAAAAAAAAAAGTCTTGTATTCACTGCCTGGTTGATGTGAGCCCTGACTTATCCTTTAATTTATTTTATTATTCTTTATCTCAAAAGTAGGAATTGTCATCATCATCATCATCATCATACGTATCAAGAATTTAGGCTTAGTATGGCCTGTTCCGGCCTTAGAAGTCATCGTTAGAAAGGAATTGTAGATTTATTTATTTCATGCGCTTCCCGAGATAAACATTATCTAAAAAGTATTCCCATATTATGTCATGTCAAATACGCTAGTTTGTGAAAATTTATTAAGTTATTCAAATATTAATTGGCTCTCATTCAAACAGTAAAACTGAATTACAATCTGCACGCAAAATAAACATGCTGAGAGTGATTTTCTAGTGAAGGAAAATACATTGTATTTTTTTATTTTCTTTATTTTAAAATATCGTACGTTTTTATGTTAGAACAGAACACGTACTTCGTGAAGCTTCGTTTATCTTTTAAATTAGCAAGCTAATTTAAAAGATAAGCGCCACCTACTGGATCAGAGCAGGAAATTTCATCGAAAACTAGTAGAAAAATATTGAAATTGCAAAAACAGCAGGCTACTCATGAACAGGTTGACTCATGGAGGTTAATGTGGGTAATTCTCACAGGTATAAGTTTTCCGAATATTGAGCATCCACAAGATGCAGATTTAAAATATAAATCGCTATCAGTTGTGGATGCGTGCATGAAAAGTAATATAGACGGTGAAACGATTTTTCACATAAATTGATGAAGAGTAGCTGCCCACAAAGACAAACAAATACATTCACGATTTAAATACAAAGCAATAGGATATTCCTTTATATAGATTGGTCGTACAATAAAAACAAAAGTGAAAAACGAATAATTGGCATGTTCACTTCCGTTTTTATTAAATTATCTGTTAAGCTCCAATTTTATTAAAAATATTGATTTAATAAACCGCTTGGTAATATATCCCGTTTTATTATTATTATTATTATTATTATTATTATACAAACACGTATATATATGATATACCTTCTGTTGGTGTGTGGGTGAGGAAGGCTGACACTGTTGTCATTGGCTCTTACGATTCCGAATATTGCCATAATTATATTTCATAACTTTTGAACTTCGAAACTTCAATTATCGAAATTAAGTTTTTGCACGATTAATACATAAATTTTATGACTTTTATGAAACCTACTTTCCGTATGCCTGTAGTCATTATATCACTTAAAGGAATTTTTAGTCATTTTCTTGCCACAAATCGAGCTGAATGCTACGTTTTCCAACGTAGGTTAAGTTGACCTAATGGCAACATTTGTCTAAATTTAGGATTTCTGTTCAAGGTCCAAATTAATGGGAGAGTTGAATTGGTCGTTGTTTGGAATTTCTCCCAAAGCAACTAAGCCTCTGATGCCAGTTTATTGTGTGTGTGTGTGTGTGTGTGTGTGTGTGTGTGTGTGTGTGTGTGTGTGTGTGTGTGTGTGTGTGTGTGTGTGTGTGTGTGTGTGTGTGTGTGTGTTCTAGCTGGTTTGCCTGGCTCTAAAATCTGAGTTAGCAAATACGATTGCGCATAAAATAATAAAATAACTAAAATTAATAAAAAAATAAAAAAAAGGTGAGTTGCTGTGTACAAGATGGTCCATGAATTAACGCACTTTACTAGCACCAGTGTGATACATAAATATAGCATCCACCTTCATTTCCCCCTTCCCTTAACTTACTAAGTGCATTGTCCCTTCACAGACAAGTAAGGCTTCGTGTTAACTAATGTCATGTCAAAGACAGATAATTACTATTTCAATTAGCGTTGTTAATTAGCACCCATACACACACTGCTATGTTTTGGTTGCTATGCGTGTATTTTCCGGCTGGTTTGTATTTTTACAGTACAAAAAAAGTTTCAAGGAGAAAACACTGCCATGTATCAATGAAGCCAGTAAATGATCTTCACTTAAAATCGGCTATAAAGGTTCCCTGAGCCTATACGAAATTTTAACCGAGGAAAAGAGCATGGTAGCTACTGAAAAAAAAAAGCTCCTATATATAAATTACAACTAAAAATAAATAAATAAATAAATAAATATATATATATATATATATATATTTATTTATTTATTTATTTTTAGTTGTAATTTATATATAGGAGCTTTTTTTTTTATATAATTTATATATAGGAGCTTTTTTTTATATATATATATATATATATATATATATATATATATATATATATATATATATATATATATAAACAAATAAAATATACATAAATATAAATGAATCGTTCGACATCTTTTATTTTATTTATTTCTCAGGAAGAGTTCTTTTAACTGTAATTTTTGGTAATCGGCAGACAGTCGGTTTTCGCCCACAGCCATATCAAGGGCTAAGCATTCAAGTTTCTGAGAGTAAAACCCTACTGGATTGTGTCAGAGATCGACTAACTTGGGAACCGGCTGACATAAGACGAAGAAAAAAAAAACTTCCTTTATATATAAGAGTGGAAAGACCGCTCTTATATATAAAGCTTCACCTTTCCCCCATCTTAGAATGATTTTTTTTCCCAGAAACTTGATGAAAAAATCCGACAAATAAAATCGGCCAAACACACTTATAACAGACTGTATACATAGGATAACAGCCCTTTTATAACATTTAAATTAAGTTTGTATGAAATCAAGTTAGCTGGAAGCCATAGGCCATCGCGTTTTATGTTGAAAGAGAAACATTTTTTCAATGTGAATTTACTCCCAAAAGTTTAGAATAGTAGAGTGAGACTAATCCTTAGTCTCACTCAAATGTACGATGGGTCAAACATAGTATTTGTCCTCTATAGAAAACTGCGTTCCTGCTTATTCTTCAGTAAACAAGGGTGTGGTCTCACACCAGGTGATGAAAATCATTTCCCACCACACCACTAAAGACTTTCATGAATATCTCTGCCAGCTGATTTCGAACCTTCGGGCTGCCGTTTGCAAGGTGGAGATAAGTGTCCACTCAGTCATCTAAGCCACCAGAGAAACAAAACAAATAATTTAAAAAAAAAAATTATAGATGAAGACACCACAAGAAAAACTGACCTCGTGTCGAAAGGTAAAAACAAAAATGTTTTCATATATATTACACACACACACACACACACACACACACACACACACACACACACACACACACACACACACACGTGTGTTGTTTCTCAGCGAAAAAACAGCGAATAACGAAATGTGACTGAATTTAAATAAGGCAGAAAATCTGAACTCAAAACCTGAAATTGCAACCTAGATGGCGCTTCTAAACCCCATAGGGAAAAAGACATATACATAAACATATTGTTCGTGGCTTATTTAAAAATTAAACATCTATTAGAATGTAGAAAAAGGAAAAGCAAAAGAATGCAAAACACGAAAGGAAATTTTCATAATTAAATTAAAAACAAAATATAGATAGGGGAAGGGGGGGGAGGAAACCTGTCTGGCGGAAGAAAAGAAAGGCCTTGTCTCGCCTCGTTTGTCCTCTTCATTTAGTAAAGCAAAGAAGGAATACGTAATACAGTATCGGACTAGATTGAGAAGAAGTCGCAGAAAATTAGTATGTTAATTAAAACCTCGGGTCTTATTTATAAAAAACATTGATAGTTAATGATGTATTAATTATTATTATTTTTCGTACATAGCGCATTAAATAATAGAATATGTAAAAGATGTATAATTACGGCACAATCCAAGATGGATTTTTTTTAAAAAAATACATGTGTTTTAATAACTGCCATTAGTATTTAATGTTTCAAATTATCTAATCTATTTAACTTCTGATTTATTAAGAAATAGGTTTTGACGATAGCTTTCTTTTCTTAGTTAATTATTCTAATCCGGATAAAATTATCCTCAGTGAATTTGATTAAAAAAATTAACTATTAATCACTCAAAAACTGAAACATTTAACTTCATTCTTAAATGAAATATCAAAATATGAGAAAGCGTAGCAGACGATAACTGTCACATGAAAACATTTGGAGTTTATGAAATGTACAGACTATATTTTATATTTTATTCATGGATAATTATCGATTAATTCTGCCCGATGTTATTTTAAGCGAAAGGTATATAAATAATAATAAAGGTATCTGCATGTCCTTATCGTAAAAAGAATTCAATATTCTGATTTATTCATTCTAAATTAGCATCTAAAGTGTATGAATTTCAAAACATAACAGATATTTTTTGTTTCACTATTGCAAAAACGCTAAATTTTTGAACTTCACCTATAAACTTGAAGACTCTTGTCATAATAAAGGCGACTGCAGAGTTTGGTGAATAGGAAGAGAAGGGGAAGATTGAGGGATATGGATATTGATGAGAGAATCGTATAAAGTAACCAGGGAGAAGTTTTTTATGTCAAGTGGCTATCTATGGAAGTTGGAACAGACTATGATTGGAACGGGAATAGACTAAACTGGGCAGGCTAAAGAATTTTTTTGTCATTTTTATTATTTTATTTTGTATTTTTTTATTTATTTTTACATAGTTCAGAAGTTCTCTAGAAACCAAACATGAAAAACTTGGCTGTTCTGCATCATCATGGCGAAGCATCTTTGTTTACTTTTCAAAAGTAAACAAGGTTTTTGTTGTTTTTTATTCACCAGTTGGAATACAATTGAAAAAAAAATCAGTAATAATAAAATAAAATAATACGGATAATAAGTGTACGATTGCGCATTGTCTAATATTTTGTTATCCCTCAAAGTAAGCGGCAGTTTTTTAGTCCTAATTTTTTTGGAAATCTGGAGGCTTCTTCGTCTCCACCTTTCACCATCAAGGCAATTGAGTGTATTTCTACCTGTAGCAGACAAACGGAAGCTGAGGAGAATAGTAGACTACCGCAACTTTTTATGTTCGTAATCTAATCATTATGTGTATGCATATAGTATGTCCTGTACAGTGACTGGTAGCTTGGTGTTTCTTTGAGTGATGGGGTTAATCACCTAGTTTCTTTCTTTCTTAATACTCCTCTTTTACCTTTTACGGTGTCGAGGTAAGTATTCTTGTAACTGCAACCGTACTCGAGGATAAGGTGGATAGTCCTATGTCTGTAGATGCGTGTGTTCATGAGGCCAGTTTGCCTGTTCTGGGGGACGAAAAACCCGAGTTCCGAGTGGAAAAAACTCTCCACCTCCGTATAAGACCGGTTAACTCAAAGAGACCAGATAAAGGTTCCTCATGTCATGGATAGAAATCGAACCCAGGTCTTTCCGACCAAAGGGCTTCGTCTCTACCGACTGAGCTACGGAAGCGCCATCTAGTTTCTGCCAAAAGAAAAATTCTTTTAGTCTCTTTAAAGATCGACTAACTTAAAATTAGATAAAAAGAAAGTTTGTGTACTTGGTAACCAGAATTGAACCTATAAGTTCTTTCAATTCTACTACACATTTTCTTGATTGGTATACTAGATTCGAAACATTTCAGATCATTAAAGCCGACCTTTATATAAAACGCTTACTGCAAAGCAACAACACCAATAATTCAGTTGTTATACATTTCTCCTTTCTCTCTTTCTTGTTGGTTTCCTTTATGATATTAACCAAAAAATTAAATGAAATCGATATTTCTCTTATTATTTTCTTGATAACTACAAATAAAGAATGTCTTAAATACTTAAGATATATGTGCAGAAAAAAAAAAAGTTATTTATGTAAAGTATTACTTTCCTCAACCAAGTCTAGTGACCCATGGAGAAAACTTCCTTAAAAGTGTCACATGCCCTTACTGCAGTTAATAGAAAGAGCACCCCCCCCCCCTGAAAGCAGTGACATTGCGTGCTAAGAGAATACGAATCCATATAGGGAGAGCTGCTGTATAGTTAATATTTATCTGTTGGACATTCGTAAAGGTGATAAGGCACGCCCTGTCAACTGCGGGAGTAAATAGACGCCAGGATCTTCAGAGTAATCCGCTGCCATTAATAACAGCAATGGCATGGCGTTTCCAATTAGGTTTAAGAAGTAGAAGCCATATTTCTAAATTAAACGTGCCTTGATAGCAGAACGGTCCTAAGAGACTGCCATTCGGGCTTAATTAAGGGAAACCCTGTCTTTGTGGGATTAAAAGGAGAACTCTGGCAACTTGGTTCTGCTTATTAAAGGAGTCTTCATAACTATCGCGTCATCTTGGGTTTGTAAATTAAGATATCTCGACCACTATCTGCGTTTGGTCATCGGCGTCCTTCATATCGGCACCGGACGATCAATCATGATTTCAAAGACTATGACTTGTTGTTAACCACCCCACCCTACCTCCATCTGCTTGGACATTGAAGAGTCAGTGACTTTTTTTTTTTCTCCTTGTTTAATGAATTCTTTATCTAAATCCCATTTCCGGTCAGAGATCTTGTAAATGAGGTTATGAATGTGTCGGTTTATTATGAGAAGAGATGGCGGGGGGGGGGGGCTCGAAACTTTTAATCACTGTTTCAATATAGCTATCAGAAAAAGAAAATCGCTATAAAAAATGTCATTGCCTTCGCTTTTGCTAAACTTGTTTCAAGAGACAGTGAATAGATGCGCGCGTGCGATCTGCAACAAAAATTACTGCCTGTCATCTGTACGCAATAAAAATATATCATGTAATTGGGGAGATTCGGACAGATCACATTTCTGTCAATTGCACTGGAGATAATGATGATCTTCAAAGAACATATCGAAGTATTTCCATTTACTATCATTAGAATGTGAAAATAAAAAAAAATAAATAAATCAGAAATAAATAAATGACTTTCCTTGTACATACTTGAGTATGAATTGGTTTACGAAGTAGTTATAACTAGAATCATTCATGTATCCTGTTAAATTCCATTATTTAAGATTCGAATTCTATTTTTACCATATGGGTGATGTGATAAGAAATAACATTACTCATAAACAAGGAAGAGAGAAGAAAGAATTAATTTGAGTAACACATCATCTGCTATGCGGATGATGTGCAACTAAAACATTAAGAATGATTTGCAAAAATGATGGCATAAAATGCTTATTAGAAGAGAATTTCGCAATAAGCCCATACTATATACAATCAAAACTTATTGCAGTCTCTGCAGAACCAGTACCATGTAAATTACAATTAAGTAAAATCCAAACAAACAGCAAGTTATTCCACTTCAACACTGGAAAAAATCTTTAAATGACTGAAGAAAAAAAATGAGACCACATGCATTAAAGCAACTACAATTATTAGGTACACACAACCATGGGTTATAGACCTATTGTATACGAGTATAATGCGTGGGTGGGTAGTCCAAGGGTCAGGTAATCCGGAATCTCTTCTCTAGGGACCAAATATGAACTCTTTCAAACCACTTCAAAGCAGGGTGGTTGGTGGACAGCGAAAGCATGAACCATTCGGCCAACCACGTGGACAAACGCGCTCATCGTTAAAAATACTAACACTACAAAAATATTAAGATCATGAGCATGTCAGATGAATACCTTAAGAAATTGTTATTAAAAATAGCGGATGTCATTATTTAGGATATTAAGTACGTTAATTATATATTCTATTCTTTTGCGGAATGACCTTTCTACATCCGTATGTGACTCTCTGAGCCTCATACGGTTTCAGTCAGTTCAGTCAGCATAGACAAAGCCTTTGGTCGAAAAGACCTGGATTCGATTCCCGTCACTGATATGAAGAACCTTTATCTGGTCTCCTTCGACGAAAGGTGAGTTAGTCAGTCTCATACGGAGGTAGAGGGTTTTTTTTTCTCCCGGAAACTCGAGTTTTTCATCCCCCAGAACAGGCAAACCGGCCCCGTGAACACACATGGATTACAGTCATGAATACTTCCAGCCATATGTCGGTCCCGAGTCCGGATAAAATTGGGGGGAGGGGAGGAAGCAGTGGTGAACTACCCTGTAAAAATCTCACCGGGAACACTTTATGGGCAATGCCTACAAAGTCACCTAGGGTCGGAAACGACTGAAAGAAAAAAACCACCACCACCACTACCACGTGACTCTCTAAACTAACCTTCAATTAAAAGCCCATAGAAAATTGTTATTCGAATCCACGTCTTTCCAAATGTTTTGGCCACCTGGTTAGCTGAGTGGATAAAACGTATGCCCTCCTAAACCAATAGCGCATAGGTTCGAATCTCACTGCTGCCAACAAGGATTTTTGTGAACAAGAGATGAATTTCTTGGCTGTTATGGTCCGCCACGCTGTTTACTTAAGGTCTAATATGGCTTGAGAAAAGGTTTCATGTTTGTTCTCTAGAACGAGGTTTCCTTCTGATTAGCTAACCCTTAACCCACTCACAGTATTAAATGTAGGAGAGGTTACCATCTTTCATGGGTGAGATTCACGTAAAAAAAAAAGATGAAGGAAAAATGTCGCGATGTCCTTACGACTGCACTATGAGACTACACTTGCTAACGGAGAGCAGAAAGACACAAGAAGGAATGAGCATGATCAAAATAACTGAAAATCTTGCAAATCATCGATTGCAAACTAATATCGCTGAGACGGCAAACCTCATACTAAATACACTTACGATACGAAAGAAATCATTCTTAAATAGAAATTATTTATTCATTTAAATATGCAATCTCATGAAGGTAGATCTTATCTGGTGATGAAGCTGACCTTTCACCTTTCTGAAATCACACCAACGCACAGCATGATGTAAACATCACCTTTAGCCGTCCGCATAATTTTAATGTTTCCAAATTACCTACTTGTCTGAACTGGTATATGGAAGAGCTACAACTGGCATGAATAGCTAGACTGGTATTCTGGAATAGATTATTATTATATGTAAACTGAATGTTGCATTCTTTTTTTTTTTTTAAGTTTTTTTTTCCTCCTTACTTTTCTAGCTCAAGAACCCTCTCTTTCCATCTGAATAAACCCGCCACCTTGTCCGCTGCCACTATGACCTCTGTTCAGAGATTGAGTTTGAAACACCGTTTTGAAAACCGCTCGTGAAAATGATGTTGTGGCTACTCAACTACCCTAATCTAAGGGTTGTGTTTCCACACCAAGTCATCTGCAAACACGCATACACCCCTAATAATTCTGTTTTCGTTGTCCCCCCCCCCATCTTCATTTTGTTGCCTTCAGTCCTTTCTCTGAGATCATGCGCTAATTGTCCATACCATCTCCGGGAGACAATTATTCGTCATGGTTTTCCCATCCACCTCTCTCTTTTGTTTCTCTTTTTTTTTTTGAACAGTGATCAACGAAGATTATCATTAATTAGCCTTTGCCTAAACCGATCGCAACCGTCGTATCTGTTAATGAACAAGCTTGCGCAAACGTTAGAAAACCGAGGTGCATTACGTCCCTTAATTGACACCCACCCTGAATTCACCATCCCCTAAATGAGACCGAAATTATATCCTTCCGACCCATCAACCGTTATTACTATTTTTTCCAAGCAAATGACATATAATTTTCCCTTTGCTGGCATTGGAGAGAAGGGAAAGAAAAAAAAGAAGAAAAAAAAAAGCAGTTCCACTCGATGCGGGACCTCGCAGACGAACTCGACCACTTGTTGGCCACTTCGGTCGGCGAGCTATCTAAGGGAAGGGCTTTTGATGTGGGCTGCGCCCTGCTCTAAGTAACAAGAAATGTTAAGATTGCTGCCCTTTGAGTGATAAATAGTTCAATGGCTGTCCGAAAAAGCGTGCCCGCAAGGTAGAGCCAATCATCTTCATTTGTCTCCACCATCTCCATGGCAACGCCTCTTCCAAAAAGGTTCGGTTTCCAACACAATAATTAAAGCGCCATCACAGGGCAATAGCTGTGACGACCATTAGGTCTCGCCCTTTTCAGCGACGCTAAAACAACGCATGCGGCACGCAAATCGTGACAGGTGCGGCTATCACACCGCCCCAAGAGATGCGGACGTGTCCACCGAAAGCTACACTTATTTATTATTATTATTTTTAGTTCTTTTTTTTTTTTTTTCGGAGTCGTAACGTCACTGTGTATAAAGTAAAATGATGACATCAGGGTTTTAGATAGGCAGGCGGAACTTGAGAATGCTTACAAAATTAAGGGAACGAAATAAACACCAGAAAAGAAAATAATAAAAGTAATATTTACTTATATACCACTTTCTCATAATAGGGCAGTAAACAGTCCATAGCACTCACTTTAGAATTCTAAAGAGTTATTAATAATAAATTCTGTCTAAAAATTTATTATTTAATCTATGGAATAAATATCTCATTGAGTAAATAATAAATAGGCTGTGGCCTGTCACATGCAGAAATACGCTTAGCTTATAATAAGGAGTACTGTACTAACATTTTCCACCCTTTTTATATCATCGTTTCTAAATCCTAAATTACTGTTTTTAGTCCAATGAAATCATTTCTCATATCATTCTCAGTTCGGATTTTTCAGATGGCGCTGTTGTCAAGATTGTTCGTATTTCATCATCATCGACAACCATGGGTCCAATGCCCGTAGGTGTCTGCTGCCATCTTGATATGATTCTTCCATTGCATTATATTTTGTGCAAGATGACTCAGTTTGTGTATAGAGTTTCCGCACTATTTGACGATGTCATCGCCCTATTCTCTGTTTGGTCTTCCTCTCTTTTGTTCTTTCCTTCAATCATTCCAAACAGCAACATTTTTAATTTTCTCTCATCATTCATTCTACATATATGGCCAAATAGTCGTAGTTTCCTTTGGATTATTTTCTGGATCAGGTTTTCTTTTGGTTGTATTGGTCTGTACATTTCCTCATTGTTCACTTTCTGGATCCAGCTTATTCTCAAGATCTTTCTATAATACTTCCTCTCAAATGCCAATATCCTCCTTTCAGATTCTCTCAGGAGTACCCAGGCCTCGCATCCATAGAGCATGCTGCTGAAGATACAGGTTTCTACAATGCGCAGGTTAGTTTGCATCTTTATAGCTCGGCTCTTCCATATTTTGTCCATGTCTTTTAAAATAGTTGTTGCTATGGCTATTCCAATTTTTATCTCTTTTTTTGGGGTCCAAGTCAGGCGTCATATGGCATCCAAGATATGTGAAGTGTTCCACATTTTCCAGTTGAAATCTGTCTATCGTAACTCTGTTCAGTAACTCCTGTTGTCCGAATACCATTGTTTTAGTTTTTTTCAAAGTTGACATTTAGTCCATATCTTTTTTCATCTGTGTATAGTGTTTGCAATATCTGTTCCAGCCTTGCTGCGTCTTCTTCAATCAAGACGATGTAATCTGCAAAGCAGAGGTAGTTTATTCACATGCCATTTATTGAAATGCCTCCACCTTCTTCTTTAATCTTATCTAGTATTCTTCCCAGATGTGTGATGAAGATGACTGATGATATTGGGTCCCCTTGTCTTGTGCCTTGACTTGTGGCAAATCAATCTCCAGTCTCACTTGCTATTCTGATTTTTGCTTGTGCTTGGCTGTTTATATCTTTCAGCAGGCGGATCAATTTATTGTCCACACCATAGGATTCCAAGACAGCCCATGTTAGATTTTGATCAATATTATCAAATGCTTTTTTTGGAAGTCCACGAAACATCAGTATATCTTTGTTCTTTCTTCGAGCTTTCTCTGCTATTAGTCTTAGTGCGAGTATTTGTTGCACTGTACTTCGATCTTATCGAAATCCAGCTTGCTCATCCGGAAGATGTGCCTCCATATGCCCCTTTAGGCGTTCTGTTAGTATTTTCATCAGCACTTTGCCAAGATGACTCGTTAATGCAATAATTCTGTAATTGGTGCATGCTAAAGCACTGCCTTTCTTATGAACAACAACCAAGACGGATTTTTTCCACTCTTCGGGTGCATACCCTGATCTCCATATTTCATTACATAGCTTATGTATTTCTTTTACAACTGATTCTCCCCCATATTTTAGCATCTCGCCTATTATGTTGTCATTTCCAGGACTCTTGTTGTTCTTGAGATGTTTTATAGCCTTATTCACCTCCTCTTCCAAGATGTCATTTTCAAAGATCTCTGCTGGTGGAAAGATTGCTTTTAGTTCTT
The DNA here is from genome assembly GCF_054136105.1 of Typopeltis vanoorti. Taxonomy (NCBI): domain Eukaryota; kingdom Metazoa; phylum Arthropoda; class Arachnida; order Uropygi; family Thelyphonidae; genus Typopeltis; species Typopeltis vanoorti. Next base: position 38,093,002 of record NC_143562.1, read on the forward strand.
TGATTACTTCTGTTGCAGTATCATTTAGTTGATTTTTATTCATTTTGTTCGTATTTACGCAATGAAAGAATAACTTGTGGATTTCTAGAAAACTTTTGGCTTATTTTTAGTCCAATAAATAATTTCTCATTTCATTCTCAGTTCGGATTTTTCAGATGGCGCTGTTGTCAAGATTGTTTGTATTTACGTTACGAAAAAATAACTTGCGGATTTTTAGAAAACTTTTGGCTTATATGAGATGGTAGAAAGTCTATGTGTGTGTGGTGGGGCTGGGATATTTGCTATTAAAGATATGTGGTAATCATAAATTTTATAACTTTTCATTTATTTTTTCCTTTCACAGCTTTAAACAGGAGTTTGACAACGAAAGTTCACAATATATGAAATAAATGCTCATCGTTTGGGAAGCTGAAAAATTAAAACAAATGCTTTATAAATGCTTTATAAAACAAATGAGTAGTAAAGCAAAAAGAAAGTCGTTATTAAATTATGTCACACGTTTATGAACTACTCTGATCTCTTCAGTATGTTCAGAACATGTCACAAGCTCATATTTAAGCGCATTAATTCCAATCTGTTTCACCCAGTAAGTAAGAGATCATTTAAGTTAATATTAAAATGTCTTTGAATAAAAAGTTAGCTACTCGGGAACTCCATAAAAAAGGAAGGAACTGATACTTGGCGACCGTTGCAATATCACCAGCTGTCTCTGTGTGAAGGATATCGTGACAGAAATCACTGTTTGTGTCTGCTCACTACACCTGCCCATTCCTTATGTCACAGCTACCTTGCTTACGATTTAGAAAGAGGCCTTCGGTTTCGTCAAGGGGAAGCGATTTTTCACCTGAGGCCACTCGCATGGGACGCAACAGGGAAGGGGAGAAACTTTGTTAGCAATGCCACCTGGAGGGTTAAAAATCAAAAACGTAAAACAACTGCTGCTAACCACACCCTTGATGGAGGGCGTAGCAGTCCGTTCCCATGATGCAGCCTGGAGTACCGCAGAACCTGGGGGGGGGGGGGGAGTACCATCCTATATCGTACCTCAAACAAATTAAAAGCGAAAGACTGTTCCTAATTACATGAAATGCATATTTGTGAAAATAATCTTAAATCACACTTATTAATTCGATCATTCATATTTGAATGGATTTCTTCTCCCCTCCCCATCGCAACCGTAAGAGAATTTTCATTTTCAACTAAAAGAATCATAACGGCCTTTGCTATGCATATTTAACTATGTGCAAATCACACGCCGTTCTATGAAAGGTTCATAAAATTTCACAGGACTAAACGCTGCAAGGATTGCAAACTTTAACTGCTCATCAAAAACGGAAGTGGAAATTAAATATACTTTAGATAAGCTAAAAAGGTATTTTATATATGAGAATTACATCTGCAAAAGACTGTAAAGTCTACTGCACATCAGAACCATGGCTGAAATAAAGGTCAAATAATTCGGAAAAACCCCGCACAAGACAATTTTTTTATTCCTTAAACGGAGTTACTGACACTCTTTTAGCATAACTTTTGGAAATCGGTAGGCAGTCAGTCCCTATCCCTACTCTCGCCAGCCTACTGTAGAATGTGTGCAATTTCTCGATATGCAAGATAAGAGGGGATATTTTCCTTACTGCAACAAGCATTGTTCATTTTTGTGTAATTTACAGTTAAGAAACAAAAGATTAAAAAAATAAAACCAGGCATGTAATTTATCGCCGTTGAATAATACCCTACGTAATTTAAATTCTTCTCCTTCTCTCAAAAACACGTTGTATTCTTAGCATAATATTATATACACACTTAATATGATGTACTAGCGTACTGAATCTTAACCTGAGTGTAGGGGATACTGAGAAGTCTGAGGAAGGAGAAAAAATATTTGAACAAAATGAACTTGCCTCAAAATCCACGAATATTTCTACGTGTTAAACTATGTTTTCAAATAGTATGGATTCCTCGTCTATAAATTTTCAGTCCAACTGAAAAATAAACTTTATAATTCACCGAATAAGTTTAGTTCATGGTTTCAGATAAGTTAGAATTTGATTCATAAAAAAATTATGTTTCAACAGTTCTAACTGAAATGCGAAGACTCCAGAATAGCAATTACCCCTTCAGCAACAATCCTACTGGCTATTCAGGGAGAAAAAAAAAAAAAAAAAAAAAAAAAAAGTGTTTTTTTTTTTTTTTTTTTTTTTTTTTTTTTTTTTTTTTTTGCATAGCTGCACAGGTAGCTGTGCAGCTATGCAAAATGGTGTTTGCTTTTTATAGCGGTAGGTTGTTCGAAAAAGGACAGTTATAACAGGTTCGATTCTAGTCGTTCATAGAAGAATCTGTCTTTGACAGAAGCAAGTAAGGTTTCTCCTAGAAACTCCGTTTTTAACACTGCATCTAAAAAAAAAAAAAAATCGATCGCAGACCTCACACTGTTGCAAACAATAAGACGAGTGTTAATACTGAATTCTACTCACTATCAGTGAGCTCCAAACTGCCTACCTACATGTAGGTAATCAGTCAACGATATTTAATAACGACTTACAATCACATCAGTCAATGAGAAAATATGACATTTTCTTTATTTATTAAGCTTATATTATTTGAGATAAAACTGGTAAAACGTACGTGGAGATATTAGATCAGAAGTGTAGCATGAAATGAAGAAAGTTCCAATCATTTGACTGATGTGATTGAAAGTCGTTATTATAATATCGTTGATAGGCCTAACAAAAACAAGCGAACTGTTAAACCATTATTAAGAACGAAAATCTTAGTTCTTGAGTAGCTCAGAAATATTTTCGCAGAAAGGCATGAATGCTGAAGGGAAAAAAAAAAAAAAACGAGAATAGATTTTGATCCACCTGCTGTGTATGTGTGTTGAGATGGGAAGAGAGGAACGGATGTAAATTTATATTACATGACATCATACATAATTTGAAAAAAAATAAAATAAAAAATCCTTGCAAACGTACAAGCATTTGCTCATTTAAATAAATTTTATATTTATTGATTACATTTATATTTTATGACTATATCTATTGCTTGTCGATTTAAACATTTAAATCGACAAGCAAACGTTTTCGATGCACTGGGATAAAAACGGGACTTATCACAATTACCAAAAGATGAAATTTTTTGAATAAACTAAAACTTTATTTACAGAAAATTATTTATTTAGTTTAAAATTTAATTAGAATTTTAATTAAAAAGACTTAAAAATAATTCCAAGCCAATTAAAATCGCTAGATCAAAATACCGAAGTTTATATTACGCAATAAAAAAGAATGATCAAAAATAAAACTGGCAGATTTTTTTTTTCAGATATTCAGATTTCTTTATGATAAACGTATCAAAACTGTTGATTCTAGACGAGTTTTATATTTAGCTAAATAATTTAAAACTACCATCATAATGTCCTTCAATTGCCCTCATGATCATCACTTGGTTCAGGTCTTTAGCAAAAGTAGCCAATTAATGTAGGCTGTTTGTTTTACCACTTCATATTTCACATTTATGTTTGTTCTATGCTCACAAATATTGAAAAACTGCTGCTATACTAAAGATGGCACTAATTTGCAGATCTCGAAATGGATTTTTCTTGACTTCATCCTTGAAAACAAATCAATTACAAAAATACGATAATATTATTCAGTTTGTTTTTTACTAGGACAGGAATCCCTTTATAAGAACTCTTAACTTATGGTGAGTTAACTGGTCTAATTCGGAGGCGTTTATCCCTTCCAAACTTGGGTTATTCATCTAAAAAAACACGCTAGAATACAAGCAATCAACAGACATAATACACTAACCTCGACGGCTTACTTGTTTTGGCTGCAGTTCCAGTCCGACCACGAACTTCACACAATTTTCTCAATAATAATAAAGAATCTTTTATGTCCTGCTATTATCTATTGTTAGATCCAGCGATTTAGGTTATCCGGATTATGGTTCACTTAAAATAAATAAAAAAACACAAGGCTGCCACTGGTTTTTCGATGAATTTGCTAAGTGAATCAAGATACATTATCGAATGTATAATTCTGGATAATGGTAAAAGAGATATGGTATACCATGTTCTTTATCATTATCAAGAGTTAAATATGACTAGAATAACATGCACGATGTTTTGTGTCAAGACAAGTTTACATGCCTCTAAACAAGTAATGCTAACTGCGCATTTTACTCAGTCATGTAACTACAGCGACGTCTGTGACAGGTGCAACGATTAGATGGAAGTAGAGAGTGAACATATTCGTAAAACTTGAACAACATTCATTGATCATGAATGTCATGTGGGATTGCAACTCCACAAAATGTGCAGCAGGTGTGCAACAGGCTTGAAGCCTGTAGAGTGGAAGTAATGGTCTCCCATCACTAATGAGGAATACGAGATGTAACTTCTCTGCTCTCTCTACTGAAACTAACAGACCTTAGACAAGTCATTAGCTGGGTATAAAGTTTGAACTAGATTAGAAGACTTATGTTTTCTGCACAAACAGAATATCTTAAGTACTTCTTACAAACCTGTTCTTTGAGAATATTCAAAAACTCAGCTTTGCAGAAACGAGTATAGTAAATAAATGTAAGCTATTGAATATCGGCCTTCCGTAGCTTTTCGAAAAATCAACCACTAATTTATAACTCCAATTTAGGAAGAAGTGAGTCTATGTGACTTCAAAGCTTGACTAAATCACCAAGTTAAAGTTTGTTTTGTTTAGATATATAACTATATTCTTCTCATTCTTCAACCTGGAACAGTTCACTGCTGGACAAAGTTCTTCCCCAGTTTTCTCCATTCCAGCTTTTCTCATACGTTGCCTTCCAGCAATCCTAACAATTATCTTACCATCTCTTCCTTGATCTTCCCTTTTGCCTACTAGGTGTCTCCATAGGTGTCTATTCTGTTAATGATTTAAGCCGTTTTTTGTGGTTTGAATGCATAATATAGCTGATAATATCCTGTACATCTCTTCTCGACTTATCAAACTGACATTCAGAACGAAATTCTGAGGACACTGGAGTTTCGCTCAGTATTCTCACTAATAAGTAAAGGGCGCATTAAAATAAAAATATCATACAACAGACCAGTCTCCTCACAAAACAAATTACTTGGGTTCTGTAAACAGACCACTGAAAAAAAATCTTGACTACTAACTTTTCTCAGGGAAAAAAAAAAAAAAGTTTCAAAGTAAAAACTTATTAACAATCGAATAAAAATTGATGCGAAATACATAAACATTTGAATATAAATTCCAAAGCTGAAAATGCTAATAAAAGCAGGAAACATAGTTATTAATTTAAAACTATTACCGCAAAATATATGTTGGGGGGGGGGTAATAACAGCCTTTAAAATGCGAAGAAAAAATGATTCTTACTATAATTGAGCCTTACAAACCTCATTCATTTCATGGTGTAAGGCAAATCGGCTAATCTGAATCAAAAGTAAATTTGAGGATTATAAATTTCTTCAAAATTCATCGAATGGGAAATGAAAGATGCGACACAAGACCGTTCCCCAATAGCTGTGTTTCGCTGCTATCAATGTCACGTGAAAACAGCAGCTCAGCCAAACATATGATCCAATATGTGCTTCTTTTTTTTTTTTTTTCCTTTTAAGGAAGTTCCAAAATCGACAATTTTCTTAGACACCACATATAAACAAAACCTCTGCCGTTCAGGCAGCCTTCTTTATTTCACTGAATATTATTCTCTATCCTAAATGAATCTTCGAGATAAAAACTGAACGAATTCTTAAAACTCAACATTATTTGAGTCCTAACTAAACATACATGTCACACCAACAAGATGCACTCCAATTCGGTTTCATGTTTGTAGGAAGTAAGTCTAAGTATCCCTTGAGAAATATTCAGTTGGGGGAAAAAAAATCAATCAGTAGATAGATTAGCCACGTTCTAATTACAATAGTGGCTTGAATAAACCGATACACGCTATTCAATATTTACCCGAGGTTGACCTACGCATTCTAGCCACTCCGACGAAATATCTCTCTCCCTCCACCTCTCTCACACATATTAACTTTTCTGATTACTTTGCTGTTTTTTTTTTTTTTTTTGTTCAATGTTTTACATGCAACTGCCCCCCCCCCCCCCATGTCTAACAGAACTAATATTACGCGTATGCACGATATTGCATGCAATATACATATAAGCATCTGTACTTCAATAGTATCAATTAACCGATTATAAAAATTCATAACAATTATCCAGTATATTCTTAAAATTACCTAATTTCTTTGCTTTTACAACTTAAAGCCTAGCCTATGTGTAGTCCTATTGCCCCGTCTTGACAGTTGGAAGAATAAGTGCCCTATGGCCGGAAAGACTTAGGATTCCAACGTTTATGACACAAAGGACATTTTATAGGCCTTTTTGATTACAGGTTGCATTTGTGAAACTCGTACTGATGTGGTGGACCTATTTTTATTGAAACAAGATTTATTCCCTGATGTGAAGGTTAGTTTAGGGATTTATGCCAGACTGATTTGGGGACGTTATAAACAGTAAGCTATGACCTCCTTATATTTGTTCTCACATTTCATTTGTTCTCACATTTCACATTATCTTTTTATAAAGTCCCCAAGTCATCCTTGTGTAATCCCTAAACTAACTTAGAGACTTAAATTTCTCCTTCTTCCAGTTAATTAGATTTTCCCATTATGTCATAAAACATTCCTAACAATGCATTTAACAATTATTCTCGGAATATTCTCAAATTATTTTGCATTCCAATAAAAAAAAACCTTATGACTAAAATTGGTCTGACTGGAGACTCGTGTAAGGATATCATCACTTTGTTCCTTGTACCAATGGAACGTATTTTGAAACTGCACCAACAATCTTCAAATAATTTATGAGCAAGACCCGAGGCAGCTAGTAAAAGCTCAGGAGAATATTGTTCCTTTCTTCTCAAGGAAAAGTTTGACTTTTTGTGACTTTAATTTGAGAGTCTAACATTAGATTACATAATTACAATCTGAGAGGAGAATGTATGAAACTTAGAAATGATATAATATGGACGATTCATGACTGTTATGAATTTAAATTCATTGTTATGAATTATACAGAAGAATCTACATTTGCAAACACGCTGGAGCCTACAGAGCTCTGTCCTCACTTAAACCGAAGTCACGGGGGAAGGGGTGTATTATTCTGTATAATTCAAAACAAAATCTTCTCCGTTCAAATAGATATGATAATAATAAAATTAAAATTTATTTTTTTTTAAATATTTGATTTTTATATAAACTGCTACCGAGGCCACTAGAACTTTTTTTCCCTAAAACGTGCAATGCATAGGTATGCTCTAGATCCAATGTGCCTTTGGAGTATATTCTATCGCAACATTAATATGGAAGGAGGGGGGGGGGTAGAGATCTTAATCCACATTCTATAGGAATGAATAAGCAAAGGAGAAATTATTCCTAAGCTGTGTGTTTTCCTCTTTAAACGGTGGGAGTTATTATCCAAGAGGAATCTCGACACTGTCAGGGTTTCAATAAATTAAAAACTGCTGAGACAGAAGGCACAGGAGCATCAAATAACTCAATCTTCATGTGCACAGTCACGCGACACGACTGGCTCGAGAAACATTTGTGATTATTTTATGCGAGTTGTTTTTGTAGTGGTGTAGGCGCCTCTCAGACAAGAACCGGATGAGTGAATGCCGCATCGCACTCAATGTATAACAATCAAAATATCAAAAAAGTTGTGTCTGCATGCATGTGGGCAAACATACATTCGTAGCAACGAAATAATTCTTCGGCCATGATGACTTTTCGTCTGTGGACCGACTGCCGACGAATCACAGGTGAATGTTTCCACTCAGAAAAAGATGTACGGTCGGGTGGACTCCGAAAGGGGGCCCCTTGCCAGGAATGGTCGCACCGAAGGGAGTACAATCTGGCACAGCGCCAGGAGGTGTTTGTAGCGACGTCCTGCAGGGACAACGCCATAACTCATGGCCGAGACGTAGCTCGTTAGCGTCTCGCCCGTAACAGTAGGTCGGGAAACCCGCCAATTCAATGACTGCGCACGGTTCCGTAGCACCTGGACACCGAGAAACGTAGCAGATAAATAAACACCGGCTAAAGGATGATGCCCCGCTATACTTTAACCCTCAGAAGCACACTAAACCACCCCTCTCGCTGGTTAGCAGTTAATTAGGGAAAATACCGAGGAAGCTTGGAGGGGTGAGGGAGTCTTCATCTCCCCCCCCCTGAGCTCCTTTCATCCATGCCATCGCAACTCCTGAATGAACTCCCTGTTAAGTTTCTCGGAGCTTTCGTATATCAAATTCCATCTTAATGACAAAAGTGCAGACTTCTTAAGACTCCTTTCAAACTCAAAATAAGCCTTCCCTCACTTTATACGTGTCTTACACACGGTCCTTTCAGAATGATCCCGTAGGTTCAGAATCAGACAACACTCGTTCTTGCTTTTCCTCCAATAAGCATAAATACTAGCAAATTTCTATTCGTAAGAAGCATTAATTTGTCTTCTGTTTTTTCATCCTCCCAACACATACACTACGGTTGTGCTTCGTCAAACCTCTCTTATTGTATTTTTCTAAAAATGACAACCTCCACATATTTAAATCGAATGTTAAAAAGTTCTTACTTGCCCGGAAAGACATATTCAATAGTTACTGGTAGAATAACTTCAAGCATACTGTGGCTCCACCTGATGGAATTACTCGAGGATAATTTTGTCCACTTGCAACTGAGCGAAGAAGTATTCAAACTAACTAAATAAATAAACTGAAACGAGTAGCTGCGGTATTCATATTTACAAGTTTTATATATATATATTTTTGTTGCTTTTTATTACAAGAACAAAAAAAATAATTTTTTTTTGTTATAAATTTGCATCGTATTTTGATCTTCCTTATTATCCATGTACATTTCACTATGTAGAAAGGGGGGAGGGAGCTGTTACATCATACTAAGAGTGGAATCATTCAGTCCTTGTTTTACAAGTTTCTAAATTTAATAAATAACTAAACAGCTGTAAAATTAATAACTTATTAGCGCCGTCGGAAAGACAACTAGATAACGGTCCCCTTTGGTTGATAAAGATCCGGGTACGAATCTCGTGATGTTAACATTTTCAAGATTAGTGAGTCGGTCTTAGAGGCAGTCAGTTTTCTTTTTTTTTTTTTTTTTTTTACTCCGAAATTCGGTTTGGTACTCCTGCAAAACTTGTGTGACAATACGCGTACCTCGAGGTATTTAACAGGTGAAATGGTTAGAATTGGAACTGCAGAATGGCCAAGTAATAACAATGATAATAATACAGATAAAATTGATGACTAATAAATAAACTATAAAATATAAATAATTCATAAACCAGAGAATTATTATTGTATTATATGTAATATTCTCAAGGACTGATCCGCAAATACAAAGGATTTTTAATTTAATTATCAAATGGGAGCTGAAAAATATAAGAAAACAGTTTGCGCGCACACACTCAATTATGCTAAGTGCTCTCTTTAGCCTAGTCTGCTGTACCAAATGAGGATGCAGCCAATGTTTCACCATCACCAATCAAAAGGAATCTCAAAACTGACAGGAATAATATAACCGAACTTGCGAATTAACTTCGGTGGTTTTCCGTAGCACAACGGGTAGTATTAGGGCCGAGGATAGTGTGCATTCATTTAGGTTATAATCGGTGACGGCTCGTGGCTTGAAATCGTGGGGGTGCTGCAACTTTCGAAGTATACATACACACTGTAAGTACAGTGTATACGTGTTTGGATAAAATGTGAAAAAATATTGTTTATTATCGATAAAATTATACAGTTTGGTATAATTCAAAATTACTTAAAAATAAAATATATTCTTCTTGTTTTGTTTCATGAAAACATATTGTTTATTAATAATAATAATAATAATAATAATAAGACCCCCAGGGAGTCAGAGACTCATAGAGGGAGGCCACATACTACACACTAGCTATCATACTTATTCTTGAATTCATTCACACTGCTTGCGCTCACAACATCCAAAGGCAATCCATTCCAATAACGCACCACCCTCTGAGAGAAAAATCTAGCCCTCACACCCTTCTTGGCGGCCTTCATTCTCAGCTTCCAAGGATGCCCTCTCGTTCTTTCCCCACCCTTCATAAACTGAAAAATTCCATCAATTGAAATCCTGTTTGACCCTTTCAGAAGTTTGTAAGTCTCAATTATATCACTCTTCTACCTCCTGTTTGCAGTCTACAAATTCTCAATCTGTCTTCATAACCAGTGTTCCACAATCCTGATATCATTTTTAACACTCTCCTTCGCATTCTCTCCACTGTGTCAGAATCACAACGGACATAATAGTCCAAGTGAGGTCTTATCAAGGCCTTGTAAAGAGGCAAAATAACATCCTTATCTTTACATGTGAACGTTCGTTTCAGCATTGCAATTATCTTTTGAATTGTATTTGCAATCTTTGCCACATGGCCTGTAAACTTCAACTTCCTATCTAATAACACTCCAAGATCATTAGCCTCTTCAGCTTCTTCTAGCCTAATCCCACCAATATAATATAACATTGGACATCTAATCATGCCGAAGTGAATGACTTTACATTTACTGACATTGAACTGACACCCAGTTTCCCATTCTCACAATTCCAGCCTATTCAAATCATTCTGCAAAGACTGCATATCAGCAGCATTCCTGATTACCCTACCTATCTTTGCATCATCAGCGAATAACAGTATGTCACTTGTCAAATCATTCCTAATATCATTAATGTACAGATTGAATAACAGTGAACCAAGTTCTTATCCTTATGGTACACAACTTGTTACCTTAAACCTTGCAGCCTCAGATCCCTCATTATCGATAAAATTATACAGTTTAGTATAATTCAAAATTACTTAAAAATAAAATCCATTTCTTTAATTGTAATTAAAGAAATGGATTTACAATTTTTGGACATTACAATTAAATCCTTTAATTGTAATGTCCAAAGCGTGGAACTGCGCGACGGACAGTGCCGCATTACGCTAATAGCTCGCATCTCACTATGAAGTGCATATGTTTGCGCGCGTAGCAATATGACACTGTGGTAAATATGTTGTTGCTAGCGCCCTTCGCTCTCCTAAGTGCTACAAGATGGATTTTTATAAAAAATAAAGAATTGTATATAGGATTGTTGATGATAAAATTAAATATTACAAGCAAATATAAATAAATTAATTGGGGGTGCGACAGTTCCATAGTGTCTATGCACGAGCCACCCCTGGTTATAATGGACTGAGCGACCTTGAATTAAATGGAGAAAATGACAATACAGTCATTTTTCTCATTTAATTATTTCTGCTCTGTCAGGAGTGATGGAACAGAGAGGTGGGATGTCGCTCCTGATCTGAACGAAATGCATCGCAAAAAGAACACTCCATTAAATGATTATTCTAGCAAGAACTTTCAACTACATCGTAGTTGAGACTTCAACAGTTCAATCTATTAGCTTCTATTTGCTGTTTGGGTGGGGGGAGAATTTTTTGATTTAATCGCGAGTTCCGAGAAGTGACCAAATTAACTTTTTGAGACCTTTAGGCGGTAAGAGGAATGACCAGTTTACATTGGGTACGGAATTGGATTAAGGACAGTGTGATCAAAAGTCGCAAAGTAAAGAAGTTTGCCGAAGTAATAAGATTTGAGCAAGGGGGAGCGGAAAGTTGCTCTTGGACATCAGAATCGATCGGATGAGATCACACAAGATGGTAACGATTCTCGTCTCTAAAGACCGTCAACATCTTTTTATCATCTTCGAAGATGTATTTATCATATTTAAAAAAAAAATACAGAACACAATTTTAAAGATGACAAAAATGCTAATTTGTTCATCACCAAAGATGAAAAACACTTTCCACGCAGTTCGTACTGCATCAGCTGATAAACACAAACAAAAGTTTCACAAACTTGCAATTCGAAGTTGTCAAGGTTTTGTTTGCATTGGAATTACTTACCAATGAAAAAACGATACTAATTTGATTTCTAAAATGATATGCATTTTTTTTCTGAGAACGAGGGAGTTGGCATTTCTTTATTTTTCTCAAATTCATTATTTTTAACTCAAGAGCTGACATCCCTCCCCCCCTACCTTCAGTAAACTGAGATATCCAAACACGAGCAGATTTCTCTTTTGGACTGACCTGTCTTTCCTGGCGCAGCGCCACATTTCAACTATAGCTTCTGCAGCCGCCAAAAAACTTGGGGTACTTTTTCGCACAAGAAAATACTTCACATCTCCACAGCTGATAGTTCTATACAAAGCCCAAATGCGCCCGGACAAGGAATATTGCTCCATATTTGGGGTAGTGCACCAAAATCGTCTCTAAGATTGCTCGATACTATTCAGAAGAGGGCAATCTGGCTAATTAATGATCCTATTCTTACAAACCCACTTCAATCCCTCTCTCACAGAACTTCAGTTTCTGCCTTGTACCTCTTGTACAAATACTTTCATTGGACAGTACTCTGCTGAATTGGCCTCTGTTATTCCTCTACTGTCCTCCAAAATCATTAAAACAAGAGCCACTGTTAACCAACACCTTTTTACAGTCCATCTTGAAACTCGCCGAACCAACTTCACCGCCTCCTCTTTCATTCCGTTTACTTCTGTCCTTTGGAATAGTTTCCCCCACTCTGTCTTCCACAAAGATTACAACCCACAGCTGTTCAAGCAAAATGTGAACAGATTCCTCCTTTCTTCTATTCCTCTTGCCCACACACGGCACTAATGTGCTATAAGTCTTGTGGCTTTTTGTGTGTGAATCAAATATTGAAAAAAAATAAACAAAAATAACCAAAGAAGTATTATTTTATAAATTATATTATATTATTCCTAAAATTTCTTGTAGTTTTGTCTTTAAATAACCTTTTCGGAGTGGTCTTCTTTTTATCTGATGCATTAGTAGCTTTTCCCTTTTTAGCGATTCCGGTTGTGGTGTTATAGGTGAAGTAAGTTCAGGGGCCCAGGCCCTCTTATGACAGAAGGAAAAAATTGGGAAATTAGTTTGCAGCCACTGACCATAAATAAGGAAAGCAGCCTGAATATGGAATCTCATCTATGAAATAAGCTTATCTTTGCAGGACCAAATTGACCAACTCACTCTTTTAATGCATCATGATCATGCGAAAGTGTGGACTGTGTTTTCTTTAATTTCACATTTTTCATTATTATTTGTTCCAACCAGCAACGCATCCATACCGTACTCACAAAGCCGGCACGGCATTTGTTCTTTAGTTGAAAAGACCGGGTTCGAATCCCGTTGATGACGTCAAAGGTCTTTAAGGGTTATCCAGACTTATTCAACGAAATAGGCTAACCAAGCAGAGAACACACACACGCGCGTGTAACAAGCCTTATTTGCTCCGACTGTAATTCCAACCGACTCTACCCAGTAATTTCGGGGACCCTAAAAGCTCATAGAGAGAGAATTCGCGTTCAGCCTCAATCTTATAAGTAACTTTTCATCCACGTCATTTCATTCCCTCTCTTCACATCAACTGGAAGAACACTCTTGATTTTGAATACACTTACTAAGAATCACAAACTTACAGATTATTTAAGTCCTGTATAAAGCAGTTAACATTTGGATTTAACGAATTTATTCTTTTACGAAACTTTGGTCCTTCTGCTCTAACGTACTGAAAAGTCCAACAACAGTCCGTCTGTGAAAACACAGCACTACAAAAACGAAAAAAGGAGTTTTTTTTTTTTTGGATAACTCTTAGCAAACTTTATGAAAATAAATATAAAATCACAACGATTGTAATTGTTTTCACCTTTTCGATTCTTTTTTGCTCTCAAAATGATATCAACAAAACAAAGATTACTCGATTGAATATGGATTTTTTTTCCTGTCTTTTATTTTGGAAAACAGTATTATTTTCGCAGATAACATTACGAACAGAGCAGGCGTAGCAACACCTACGATGCGCTATAGCGGTTGCTATTGGGTTTCCTCCCGATGGGGGGGAAGGGGGGGATAGTGTTTATTAGTCCCTTTGAGAAACCGAATAGTTATTTATTGTTGTCAACAGCAGTCTCTCCCTCTTTCTTGTGTAGTTAGCCAAAGAGAAGGTGGGAGTCTTCATCGATAATAGCAAATAAAGAGAACTCTCCAATCTACTTCCTAATGAATGTCATTTCGAACAGTGATAACAAATACAATGAGCTGTTGTTTGCGTTGATTTAGACAGAATGGAGTTATCAGTTAACACAGACCACTTCGTGATCAGAAATTAATACAAAAATATCTTTCATTCTTCCAGGACCCCCCCCCCCCTTTCAGTATAATGAGAGCATAACTCACTCAATCCCGTCCCGAAGCATGTACTGTCCAAACGGGTGTCCACAAATCGAATCGCTAAATCCCCGTTGTTTCTAGAATCCAGTACAGCCAGCTAGTATGCAATTACTGGCTTGTCAAAACAAAAGGCGTTACTTAACACGTCCACATGAACACACTTGGTGCTAATGCACGCGCGCGCGCGCACACACACACACACACACACACCGGGGCACGTGCTTGGGCTCGGGATTTTTCCGCGAGATTAATGTGTCTCGGTGACCTACAAATTACACAACACAATAATTGATTCCGTTCGCATTGTTCGATGAAACAAACAGACGAGCGTATGCGCGAGCTTTTCGCTCCTCTCCTGTTTAGCATTCAAAGCGCTCATTGCGTAAGGGGGGGGAAGAGATGGGGGGTGGAAAGGAGATAGAAGGGGAGTGATGTAGGAAGTGAAAAACGGATGAAATCAAATTAGTTTTCAGATGAGAGAAGGGAAAAAAAAGTGTGAAACCACAATGAAGGTTTTCAATCGTTAACGAAATTCTCTCTCTCTTCAGAGAGAGAGAAAGATTGAGAGAGACCAGAACTAAAATATACCGTCAGTATACTTATAAGTGCTATTAAAGTTTACTGTGAGATACCCTTTAATTCGGCATTTTCTCGCTTGGGGGCGCTGATAACAATTAGCATTATCTTGACTGTTTTAAGACGAATCAGTACTCTTAAACTGTATGTCTTTCTCTCTGTGTGTGTGACATCTGCGGTAAAGCAACTAAGTGTTGCAGACAAGTAAATCAGTAGCTTTCACCACCCTCCACCACCCCTCACATTTAAACTATTCAAAAAAAGAAAGAAAAAAAAAAACTAACATGGCCTAGCGGCACCAATGACATTCCCGGGTGGCCGCTTGCCAAAATTCCCATGACACGCAATTTTGTCCTTGTGGATTGAAGAACTGTTCCGATGGACGTGGCCACTAATTTAGGGGGTCAAATTACTACAGCGGTAGCTCGAATGGCAAAGAGCAGATGTGCCGGGGGATAAGAGGGAGGGTATAAATCCGTAAAATGATCGTTGCTACTTGTTTCCGCTTTGGGGATCTTGTGTTACGTTTCTTCTTGATTTCCGTGAAGCTGTCAAACCAAAACTGAGATTAGCCGACACTTCTTTTCTGACACAGGAAGAAAGCCTTTATATTGCACGTTAAGCTCAAGAAGTACGGATGATACTAAATTAGTCTATATGAGTAATATAGACTAATTTATATGAGTAATATAGACTAATTTACCCTGTTAATCACATCAATCATTCCGATTCATAATCGCCAATAAATAGAGCGAATAAAAATAAACAGAATATGCTATGAAATATTTCAAATGACGTCTTTAATTAAAACGAAGAGGCCTCTAACGGGCAAACTTTGTATTATCTATACTGAGGTGGGCGCCCCTTGTAATGTGAGGTGCTAAGCTAGCTTGTGCATAAATCAGGCCCTGTGTATAAACCATGAGTACTTAGTGCTGTCCGCGCGGTTAGCCTAGTGGCCATGCGCTTATGTATTATAAGTAAAGTAATTATATGTATAGAATACGTATTATATGTGAACTACTCGTATATCTATGTGTAGGTATATCTATATGTGTGTATATGTATATATGTGTATATTGATATAGGTGTATAAATATGGTATATAAAAATAGTATTCTAAATCTTCGGATTAGTTAATAATGCATAATCCAAACTTGTATATCTTAAAGCGAATGTTACAGAGGTCTAAAGAAAAGTGTCTGCTAACACGAAATGTATATCGAATCCAACATGTAAGTGGTAACATACCACCAAAATATATGGATGTCATTATAATAGAAAGAAATATGATCTATGAAAATAGAAATGTGAATGTTAACTTAAATCAATAATATAGAATTGAATCCGGTACGTATGTTATGTTACACTAAAAGAAAAAAAATACTGCTCAGATCATGTAAAAAGGAGTTGAGGAAGAAGCAGACACTGAGCAGATTACCATGTAAAAGGAAAAATAGATTGTAGATAATACACATTATTAAGATATCAAGAAATGTAAATCAAAATGTCAATTAGAATAAGCATTCTATGTACAAATGTATATATTGTAAATAGTTATATATATATTTATTATGAGTGTACATGGATGCTTTGGTTTGAATAAAATATACCTAGTGGTTATGCGCTTCGCAACCATATGCCTGGGTTCCAGGAGTGTCCTAGGTTCGATTCCCGTCGACGACGCGAGGAGCTTAGGATCTTCCTCAGCCATAGCCAAGTTAGTCGGTCTTGGGCGTGGACAGCAGGGTTTCTCCACCAGTTTATCTGGGGTTTTTCATCCTGCAAGCAGACAAACCGGTCCAGTGAACACACGGATTACAGTCAGGAATACTGACCTAACCATAGGTCAGATTCGTCAGCTATGCCGATTTCGGAGCTCGGATAAAATTTGGGGGGGGGGGGACTGAGAAGGTGCCGTACCTCCCCGTAAAAGGTGACTCACGGCCGTGTATCATCATACGATTATTATTATTATTATTATTATTATTATTATTATTATTATTATTATTATTATTATTAGTGCTTAGGTGTCAAGAACAGGTTAAAAAATGGCTCATTATGAAACGAAAATTGAAAATAAATAATTTGGATAACTGATGATCTCATAACTAGTGCTCTGGTGTATTCCATGTATATACAAATCACGATTTAACTACAGGTGCATTATATTAGAAACCTGTCTGCTAGTAGGGTATAACCTGCATTGCCATCTAGCGAGAAAAACAGTATATGCGCTTACTGAAATGCAAAACAACATATTTCAGTAACAGAAGAATTTTGGTGCTGAGAAAAATCGTAAATATTTTTCGCTCATAAACACATTCGAAAAAAAGAAATCTCCTTTGCACTTGACTCTTCTTTTTTTTTTATCTTCGTATTGCACTATGCGCGACCTTCCAATGTTCTACGAGACACCTCCCCCCCCCCCGAGAGACACAAGTGACGAATGAAACCATTTGTCCCGGCGGTACGCTCAAACACAACGTTGTAGTTTTGCTCACCGATCTCCCCAACTTGACACAGTCCCAAGTGGCTCTTCCGGACAGATTTCTTCCAGCAGCACGCGCCACGACCATCACTCCCGGGGTCCGACGCAGATGGCTCCTGCAGAATAAATGAATCACCCCACAAAAGACGGTTCGTTCACACTCCTGGGTTGCTGCCGACGATCTGTTACGGGAGTAAGAGGAAAAGAGAGGGGGGGGGGAGGGGTTGAAAGAGAAGAAAGATACGGTACTTCGATGAACGGCAGAAGGCGGTCATGACAAGACCCGCGTTCCCTCTTTGAAGAGGTGGGGTGTAAATGACCCAGACACCGCGCTACCTTCAAAAGTGCACCCGGCAATTAGCTGGAACGTAAAGCTGTTTCGCTCCCTCGCACTCAGCGTGGCATCAATAGATGTTAGTTTTTCGATGGTTCTCAAATGGCATGAGGTTACCGGAAACTTCAAAATTGAAAGGTACATTTATATAATAAAGTCGTACGTCAGCATCGTACACACGTCAAGAGAACCCCCCTCCCCCCACCCTCCAACCTCATTGTCCCATGAGGGAACTATTACAATCCCACAATGTCCAAAGCAAATAAAATGTTTAAACTAAAAGGTTTATACTGACTCTACCTTCAAACAGCGGTCGTTTAATAAATACAATAATTAAGTGGCAGCATTTCCGATTTAGGTTGAACAGCCAATTTCTACAATTGGTGTTTATTATTATTAAAACGCTCAGCTCAGTATTCCTCCCGTTTTCTACAATTGGTGTTTATTATTATTAAAACGCTCAGCTCAGTATTCCTCCCGTTCAAACTCCTATGTAAGATTGAAAGAAAATGAATATCGCAAACTGACTGTGACACGTTACTCCTCTCACAGCAGGGAAATCTTTTATAATACGTAAACCAAACGCGGCTTATGGACGAGACGTCTTCAGAGTAAGTAGCATTCACTTACGCTTTTAAAGCATGATTTTAACTTAACTATAAAATCTCTGGCAAGAGAAAACTGCTAGAATTCGAAGGTTGATCCCTTCGAATGATTATAAGAAAAAAAAAAAAAAAGAAAAAAAAAATATATATATATTACACTGGTTCGATATGGCAATTTTAGTACTAATAATAAAAATAAAATAAAAACACTAGTACACCATGTTAAACGTTTACGTAAACGTCACTTTGATATCATCATAAAATTTATTTTAAAAAAAAAATGATCACCCATAAATCTCTTATAATAATATCTGCTCAAAATGTCTGTGTTCGACGGTATTGTGCGTTGAAGCACGTTATTTTAAAATTGGGAATTAATGCAAAAAAAAAAAAAATGATCCACTTCTAATTTTGTCAATTAGAAACAATATGGTCGGTAATTCGGCGTTGGTATTCCTCAACAGCAACATCCGCGTTGTCGTTACAGATGAGTCAGATCTCAGCGTACTCCTCGTTTGAAAACTTAGGCGACATTTTTTTGAGTCAAGTCACAAATTGAACACAATCACTAATACACGACGAAACACATTACAAACTCCGAGAGTTAGACTTCGAACGATGATATGTGCATGGCCAACATTACTAGCGGTCAAATCGCGATATTTGGATTCATAGTAATAGATTTTTTTTATTATTATTATTACTAAAACCACTGAGATAAGCGTATAAACTAAGTGCTTTATTATAAACTGCAACTCATGAACATGTTATTACCTGGACGCAATTTTTAATATAAAAATTAACAAATCACTGTTTTCGTATAGTCTTGAACCACACTTAGAGCCAAATAAGAAACATTTCAGATTTTACACACATAACATAAAGATTGTATTTGCTATTTTAAATGCAATCTTACTAATAATTATCATTTTCGTTACATACATTAATCATGTGTGTGTGTCGTGCATGCGCGTGTGTGTGCATGCACGTGTGAATTTAAATTAAGAACACCACAATTTGAGGGAATGTAAAGAAAAACAAGTCCAAACAGCAATATATTTTGTGATTGGAAATCCATATTAATTTTATGCATTAACAACTTTTCGAAGGTTGGACTAACACTGCAAATCGTACTGAATTCGAATATGTATGTCATATATGCATATTCGATATATATATATATATATATATTGTTGAAATTAGGATTTACTCGGGATGTATACATTTATAAAAATAAATTTAACTGACTAGAACCCGAGAAAGTATAACAAAAACCTTTAATACATCACAACTAGTTTCATCGGTGATCCGACTTCTTCAGGTGAGAAATAAAAACATAAGACATAAAATAACACGGTAAAAAATGAACTTTACAGCTTAATAAAAAGCAGAATAATAACAGTCATATTTGAATAGGTGACCGCGTGCTACCGTTGGCATGAGTAGAATGTGTGCGACAGCTAATTTTTGAGCGCCAGTACTGGATTACTGCGCTATGGGAATCGGGTAAATTGTAGCTAAGATTATTGTTTAAATGTGAAGGGTCCAGAACTATTTCTTTTGATTCGATGATTCTTCTTTCGAATTCATCCTTGCAAATATATAAATTAGTAGTGCGTTCCCAATCAACTTGATGTGGCTGTTCTTCAAGGTTAGAGTTTGCCGAGAAAAGGACATGACTGGAAAGGGCGCTCGCTCGTGCTCTACTGTAGGAGATGTCACGTCTATGTTCCTCAAGACGAAGTGAAACAGATTTGTCTGTCTGGCCAAAATAAGGTCGACCACAGTTGCACAAAACTTTATAAACACCAGGAAAATGCAGATGGTTGTGTTTTGGTTTTGGTCGACTCAGAAAAGAACGAAGTTTTGGCAGCGTAGTATAGTCGGTCTTTATGTTGAATTTTTTCAGAATCTTAGCTAGTTTTGGGGTAAGAGTGCTGATAAAAGGCAACTGTATATGAGTGATTGGGTTGGAGTCATCTTCTTGTCGAGGATGTTGGCGTGGTCTCAAGCGTTTAGTGATGTTACGAGACGAATATCCATTATTTAAGAAGGTGTTTTTCAGGAAGTTAAGCTCTGTTTGAAGGTCTTCTTCTGTGGAAATGAGACATCTTGCTCGATGGGCGAGGGTGGAGATGATGCCCAGTTTCTGAGGTGGGAAGTGATGAGAAGTAGATTTTCTGACTGTCTTAAATTTTCAATTTTTCGAAAAATCACCCACACCGATAGATATTTACATGGTTCTTCTCATCACTTCCCACCTCAGAAACTGGGCATCATCTCCACCCTCGCCCATCGAGCAAGATGTCTCATTTCCACAGAAGAAGACCTTCAAACAGAGCTTAACTTCCTGAAAAACACCTTCTTAAATAATGGATATTCGTCTCGTAACATCACTAAACGCTTGAGACCACGCCAACATCCTCGACAAGAAGATGACTCCAACCCAATCACTCATATACAGTTGCCTTTTATCAGCACTCTTACCCCAAAACTAGCTAAGATTCTGAAAAAATTCAACATAAAGACCGACTATACTACGCTGCCAAAACTTCGTTCTTTTCTGAGTCGACCAAAACCAAAACACAACCATCTGCATTTTCCTGGTGTTTATAAAGTTTTGTGCAACTGTGGTCGACCTTATTTTGGCCAGACAGACAAATCTGTTTCACTTCGTCTTGAGGAACATAGACGTGACATCTCCTACAGTAGAGCACGAGCGAGCGCCCTTTCCAGTCATGTCCTTTTCTCGGCAAACTCTAACCTTGAAGAACAGCCACATCAAGTTGATTGGGAACGCACTACTAATTTATATATTTGCAAGGATGAATTCGAAAGAAGAATCATCGAATCAAAAGAAATAGTTCTGGACCCTTCACATTTAAACAATAATCTTAGCTACAATTTACCCGATTCCCATAGCGCAGTAATCCAGTACTGGCGCTCAAAAATTAGCTGTCGCACACATTCTACTCATGCCAACGGTAGCACGCGGTCACCTATTCAAATATGACTGTTATTATTCTGCTTTTTATTAAGCTGTAAAGTTCATTTTTTACCGTGTTATTTTATGTCTTATGTTTTTATTTCTCACCTGAAGAAGTCGGATCACCGATGAAACTAGTTGTGATGTATTAAAGGTTTTTGTTATACTTTCTCGGGTTCTAGTCAGTTAAATTTATTTTTATAAATATATATATATATATATATATATATATATATATATATATATATATATATATATATATATATATATATATATATACTTTTAATATCTTTCTATGTTCTTAACGCCTGATGAAGTCAATCTCGACGAAACATGTTGCGTTTTTCAAATAAATCTCATTTTGTTATAACTCTCGGGTTTTTAGTTTATATTAAAAATGAACATTTTTAATATAAAGGAAGATGGTAAAAGTCCCTCTCATGCTCGCTGAACCACTGCTGAACAATTCTTACGCGATGGACAGTAGCATTGTCGTCCGTGAAACAACCGCCACCTGCTGGATAAAAAGTCAACATTGCAGGATGAACTTGATCGGCAACAATGTTCAGATGTTCCTCTGGGGACACCGGACCTTCCAGCAATATCAGGGGACCCGTTCCGTACCAACAGAACATTCCCCACCGATCGTAGGCAAAGAGTTTGACGGGTACAGAATAAAGTGTACCGTGATTCGTCAGACCACATGCAGTTTCCAGTCACAGTGTTCATGACACCACTATAGACGAACTTTCGGGTTCCGGTTCAGTGACATCAGGTTACCGGAAACTTCAAACTTGAAAGGTGCATTTATTATAGGCATGGGATGACGGCAGTCTCTTTCCTGGCAGACTGTCTTAGGACCACAGTTACGCCTCTTAGACGAGCAATGTGGGTTATTTTCCTACTGATTAAACACCCGGGATATCTTACTTTTTGAGAAACCAGTCAGCTCTGTTGTTTTCAAAATTGTGGCTCAAGCCAGACGGACACCCACAAGCCCTTTATCGGCTTCCAAAAGATCCTTTGTTTTTCCCATTGTGATCAACACTATTGATGATTACTGTTTACCAGCATTCTTAAACAGTTGCACAGAACGCGGGGTGACGCACGTGATCAATTATTTTCCATATACGCTGAGTAAGTGGCGTTTATTTATATCTGCATAAAAGAAAGGTTCCTAATTTGTGTGTGTGTGTGTGTGTGTGTGTGTGTGTGTGTGTGTGTGTGTGTGTGTGTGTGTGTGTGTGTGTGTGTGTGTGTGTGTGTTAGAATTTGACGCTAATTCCTTGAGACCCACATGTTGCAAATTACCGATCATTTCATTTATTTTAATTAATGTAAGCACCAAAAAAAAAAAAAAGAATACTTTAACATATTACTGTGCGGTTATAATACATGGTAAATTAAGAAGGCTTCGCCTAAATTTAATCCAAAGAAATTAAAAGAACTCTAATGTAGTTGGTAAAAATGTTCATCTCTCAATGTGTGAAACTACCACTCTGGCCTGAAGTGGCTTGAAACGGATAATAACATATTCGGTCTGCAGGCTTTCCCGATTATCCGTTACTATAAAGTAATGAGGGTTTTTTTTTTTTGTTATTTATTTGAAATATATGTATAAGCATTAGCATTGTAAAAACAAGGATTTACGAGTAAATCCACTTTTTTTTTTTTTTTGCACAAAGCAAAATATAGAATATCTCATTAATCTTCAACTTTTTATAGCAATCCTCACAAAATCTTGAAAAAAAATCTCCCTACTAACCAATTACCATTGTACTACTGAGTCCTAGCGCAGTGTAGCCTTTGATGTCTTTGCGTCAAAAAAATAAAAATAAATAAAAATAAAATATCATCTACCCTTTCCTTTTATTCCTTTACAATTTTCCATCTCTTCAGTTTGGTCTCCATGCAAGTACTTTATTAGTGCAAGCAGTATTTTATACAGCGCCACCTGAATTTCGTTTTATGTGACTCCCATCCACAAAGGGTTGTAAACTAACCTAAAATGTATTATTAATGCGTATGAGCTAACTTTATATACATGTGTAAACTTTACATATGTGTGTGTAATTATTTTTAAATAATCTGGAAACTCTGCTACAGACACCACACATGGAGTTTTTCCAACTATTTTAGGTCTCCAATAAGCTTGGTGATGACTTACAATGAGCTGTGAAATCATCTCTGACTTAAAGACAATCACAAAACACGGAATCGAACCTACATCGTATTTGAGTGGAGAGAGCGAGTACGCTTACCACTAGGCCAACCAAGAGTAGGCAGCGAATCCTGTGTTGAACACAACTCATGTATGCTTAGGCTACAGCAAAAAAACAAACAAACAAAAAAATGCCCACTTTCGTTCTGTACGATTACATATAGACGATAAGATATAGAGATCTACGTTCGGATAAAAAGAACCAAGCACTCTACGTACTTCTTTGAACAAGTGAGTAATAATTATCCAAATTCACATAATGAAATATCATCCTGACGGATTTAAAAGCCACTAATGTTTAAGGTAACTCCACTTCGGTATTATGTATTTATTGATTGATTGATTTTCATATCCTCGTAATAATAAAATTATATTTTAATAAAGCTATTATTACTCAGAAGCGAATCGGTGCTTTTGTACTGAATTCACGTAAATATTAAGGCTCTCATTTTTATTTCATTTACCCACGAGGAATCGGTCAAATTTCAGAGGAAAATTTTAAGCAAAACAGTTTATATCAACATGGGTTCGATTCGAACTGGTAGGAAGATACCGTCATTCATGATCTGGCAGCTACTTACTGTATTTTGCTGTCTAACTCTGTACTTCCAATTCTACAACGTAGTCCTGGAAGAAGTGCACGGCGAATATCCGCATGCCTTGAACGGCTTCCAGAACGAGTGTTTTGAAAACGCTAAGTAGAGAACGTTATAGCCATACCACTTGAATGTAAAATATTGGAGAAGCAGATTTATCCTGATTATGATAATAATCCCATACACGAGATGTTGGCCAAGTTGTAATACGTTAGTACCGCGGAGGAAAAACAGGAACTTGTTCGCATTTGATTTGAAGAGCCGTATTCCTTGAAAAGCAATCAAAATAGAAGACTGGTTGGTTCCAGAGAGTAGAAGGGACGAACGAGGAGGAGAACTTCATTCTGCGAGTTTGGAGTTGAACGATGGAGGAGTGTTGTATAGTTGTTGCAGGTGTTCCAATTAATTCAACAGAGGGTGAAGGAATTATTGATGACAGTTGAGATGAACATTTGCCATGGAAGTATTTGTAGAAGATGCAAGCAGAAGGAAACAGAACGCCTGTGTGAGAGTGGTTGGATTGGGTTCGTAAGAGATACTCGTAATTACTGTCTTCTGTACTGAGCGAAGTATTTTTAGAAAGATTTTAAAGTATCGCCTCAGATGCGATATCAGTATTGAATGGTTGGGCGTATTTGCGATATACCTTGGAAACAGCTGGCCTGGTTGGCAGAGTGGATAGCATACCTACTCTCCAACCAACAAGCTGTGGGTTCGAATCCCACCGTGGGCACAGATGTTTGTAAAGACCTACTCTGGAAGAGCTTGTATATTTCCTTGAGTTTATAAAGCTTTTCTTATAATAATAATAATAATAATAAAACAAATTATGGACCAGGAGTAAACTTTTTGTCATTGGGTACTCACAAATTCTGATCAACATAGTTAAACTTGTATTTACCAGTGAAGCAACGCTTATTCGAGATTAATAAATAAATAAATAAATAAATGTAATATATATAATTAAATAAATAAATAATTTTTTTAGCCATCTTTATTGCATGGGGATAGGCGTGGGACTACTAAAGGGCTGTTGATGCAATATATTGTCTCTCGCAGTCAAGTCGAGTCATCCCAGCGATATAGCTTGTTTCCAGAAATATGGTTCTGGCGAACCTGGTGAGCGTTGCTGCAGCAAATATATACCTTCCCTAGTTGAAGGAAATGTCGAATAGACCTTTAGGTGATAGATGTTTTTCATTGCCCTTGAAATACCACCGAGGACTGAAGTGGCTGTAGCCATATTTGGTCACTAGAGTAAGGGTTCCGATTTCTGTCCACCCTCTCTTTCTCACATGCAATGCGAGTGATATCCGCAATGACATGCCAGTCATACTAGCATACATGTTGAGGCATACCAGGCATATCAGCCAATTGGAAAGAGGAGTAAAACGGTCGGATGCTAGTTAACGCACGGGACCGAACCAGTTATAACTAATCTGGAGGCTTCCCGATCAGCTAACGTAAAATCCTGCAGCCATTTATTTTGCCACTTCGCGACTAGAGAGAGAGACCTGGTATAGTGGCCGCAGTGACTGTCGAGGCCTCGTTTGGACATGAGGAGCCAGGGTTCGTCCTATGTGGGCGATATGATTGCGAGTCTATCGCTTGTCATTACATGCTCCATTTCCTTTTTATCTCTTTTTCTCCACATATAATGGATCACGACCCAAAGAAATATGATTTTACTGTGGATCACAAAAATAGTTCCAAAAATCATAATAAAAAAAAAAAAATCCAGCCGACAAAAACATAAAAAATAACAAAAATTCGACCACAAAACCATAAAAACAACAAAAATGAAAAAATAATAATAAATAACCCACCAACTTAATTCTTACCAAAAACAAAAAAAAAAAAGTTTTTTTTTTTTTTTTTTGGTAAGAATTACCGTAGCTTATACAGCAATATGAAATGTGCACCACTTTGGCTCAGAATTTCTCTGCCAAACCAACCTTCCCTTTGCATATACTGTCTCTATCGCTCTCTCAACTCCTTGTAACCACTCTGACCTCTTTATTTATCTCTCTCTTAAACTAGCAACTTTCTGCAGTCGAAATACCCTAATAGTGAGGTCATCCATCTTCGGACTTCAACATCCATAACTCAAATTGACTTCCCTTCTCCAGTTTCACCGATCAAGCTGGCACGGATGCCGAGGTTTGCCATTAGCAACAACTAAACATAGATCGCCAATCTCCCTGCCAGAATACTTGACAACCCCCCCTCCAATTTGCAAACACACGTGATCTCTTCCTAAAAAGCCCTCCCTTCTTTCCAAGTATACTGTGGATCTCACTTCTCCTGTTGGTAACTCAGATCACAACCTCATACGTCTCTTCTGCAACAGGACAACCTCCACCTACTAGTTCTCATTTTTGTTCTTTGGCACTATAAATATGCCAAATGGGACGACCTCTGTTACTTCTATTCTTCCTCCTTCTCATGGCCCAAATACTGCATCGGTAGTCCTTATGCAAACACCTATTCAGACCGAATAACAGATATCATCCTCACAGGAATGAGGGCCTTCTTACCTTATTCCACCCTAAATTCATATCCAAGAATCATTACAAATCCAAATCAGACTTTGAAAGGGCCAAATGCTGCAAACTTGCCTCTTGTCCAAATGGTAGGCGCTCCTTTTGGTCCCTTGCCAAGACCAGATTCTCTTTTCCAATTCCTACATTGATGACCTGGGTAAGGTTCCCTTCACTCCACAAAGAACTTCTTTCTCCATGTTACCTATAGTCTTCCACCAGAAAGAATTCCGAAAAATAACCTGAATACAAACAAGGCATCTGGTCCTGATGGTATCCCATCTATTGTTAAAAACTTGTGCCCTAGAACCTATCACGTATCACCTCTTCATTCTAACCTATTCAACTGGCATCTACCCTACAACATGGAAACGAGTCCACATCCAGTCCACCCCAAAGAAAAAAGTTAACCAACGAACTACCGTTCAATTTCTCTCACTTATGTTCTCTCTAAAATTATGAAGGTCATCAATAACCAACTCCTGAAACACCTCAACCAACAATACGAATTCCACCACTCGCCGATCTTTTAGCTTTCACTATCGACCTCTGGACTCAAGCCATGGAAAAATTCGGAGAAACTCTCATAGTTGCTCTCGACATTTCAAAAGCATTTGATTTGAATGCAAAAGCTTTCCTTTCGGACAGTGGCCTACTTAGCAAACTGCCATCCTATGGTCTACATTCCACGCTCTGCACAACTGGATCTCCAACTTTCTTACTGATCGCTCACTACATGTCATGGTGGATGGTCTCCTCTCTTCAGATTTCCCCATCAATGGAGGAAACTTAGGTTCCATTCTTTCACCCACTCTCTTTTTCTTGTATATGAATGACCTACTGTCACGCACTCCCAATCCTATCCATAGCTTCTCTGATGACCATTCCTCCTTTTCATTTGAAGCTTTGTAGTGCTCAAGTATTAGAATCCTCAAGATCTACCACGACTAGGGACCTGATCTCAGATCTCTTAGCTATATCCCAGTGGGGCAAGGACAACCTTGTAAACTTCAATGCCACCAAAATGCAGTTCTGTCTAATCTCTTGCAAGAAACAGCTCGTATCCCCCCCCCCTTCGCTTTCAACCATACCCAGACATCCAAACACAATCAGATTTCCTTTTACCTCTAACCTTTCCTGGCATAAACAAGTTTCAACCCAATGCAGAAGCCCAAACATTTGGTACTTTTTTTTGCACAAGACACTACTTCACACATTCACGCTGCTAACTCTGTGTTTATCCCAACTCCGCCCAACCATGAAATATTTGGAGTGGTGCACCAAAATCCTCTCAAAAGTTGCTCGATTCTATCCATAAGATAGCAATGTGGTTAATTAATGATTCCTCTCTCACATATCCACTTCAATCCCGCTCACAGATGTTCAGTTTCTGTTTTGTGCCTCTTCACAGATACTTTCATTGGCAGTGCTCTGCTGAAATGGCCACTATTATTCTTCCACTTTCCTCCGAAATCATTAGAACAAGAACTACTGCTAACCAACACCCTTTTATACTTCATCTTGAAACTCACCGAACCAACTTCACTGTGTACTCTTTCATTCCATCTGCTTCTGTTCTTCGGAACAGTCTCCCCTCTGACTCTACCTTCTCCAAAAATACAACTTCAGATGTTCCAAAAAAAAAAAAAAAGAAAGTGACCAGATTCCTTCTTATCCTCTTGCTCACACACTGCACTGATCTACTGTAGGTCTTGTCACGTGTGGGTCAGATATCGAAAAGAAAAAAAAACAAGTCATCACTCTCTAGTCCTAATGATGACAGTACAGAAGGTTAGGGAGAACTGCAGCCAACGTGCTAAGACAACATGAAGGTGTCACAAATAACTATCACCATCTCGTATTTCTTCAATACTAGCTCGTAAAACTGCGTGAAACAGTACGTCTATGGTCGATTTTTCCGAGTTGCGGTATTAGTGATCCGAATTTCTGAAGTTGGGGAACCCTACTCTCTGCGAAGGGTCACTAACTTTGGGAACTCGTAAAAAATAAAATAATAATTAAAAAAAAGACGTATGGATACACTGCATCAAATAATTCAACGGTCTAGTTTTACGTTAAAATTGCCATGTCGGTTAGAATGTGGATCATGTCGATAGGCACTTTTTTTTTGCGTAAAATTACTGAAGTGTGGCAAAAATCCTCCCGTGACATTATCCCAGCAAGAGTTTTTGTAAAACGTTCGCTTGTCATTGAGAGCATGCACATGTACAGCTAACTCTAAGGACACATCGCTTTCCCTTATATAGCAGTATAGGTGACGAGAAAGTGAGTGTGCGTTCCAATTCTAAAACAGGGAGTGTCCTATACTTTTAATTAACATCATGCTGTATACGGAGAATGAGAGATGAAGAGCGAACTCCAGGAATATCCCAGGGGTTCGCTCTTCTTAAGATTGCACCAGATGATGACAAGCAGTGAGCTGCTTATGAGGAAGATCGAGACGCAATTAGAAAACACAACACAGAAGTCTTGGGAGAGGGGTTTGTTGAGGTCTTTATGGTAGATGCAGCCAAATGCTTGAAATATTGATTTAGTGCTTATGATTTCTCCAAACGATTCAGGCCATTGTCCCGAAGTATATGATGCATGCAAAATATGTTATTGGGCAAGTGTCTCAGACACCGTTTGAGATCGATAAAATGCTGAATTTATTTGAAATATAGTGTGTTAAGAGCTACTGATGGATGTTTACGTTTCTTTTGAGAGACGACATGACAGCAGTCGGATAACAATTTGATATAAACTTTCATTCTCCTCTTTTTTTGCGGATATCGACCGCCTTCCATGAT